>NC_048898.1:123325-145114 GCF_011077185.1 Oxyura jamaicensis
GGCTGTCGCGCGGCCCCGCCCCGCGCCGCGCAGCCCCGCTCCGCCCCCGCCCCCTCCTCGCGGCACGGCCGGAGCGGAGCGGAACCGGCGGCGGCCCCGGTCCCGGTGAGCGCGGGTTGTGGGCGGGAGCGATCGCGCGTGTGCATGGCAGCGCGCGGCCGCGGTGGTGCACGCCGGCGTCGCGCGGGGGGGAAGGAGCGGGGAGCGCGCACCCGCGGCCGTCATTTGGGCGCGGGCACGCGGCCCGCACGGCGGTGCCAGCAGCCTCCCCTCGGGGCCGAGCGGGAACTCGCACGTAGGCGTGCCGGAGGGTGCGTGCTTACAACGGCAGCGCGGACACGCGGGAGCACACGAGGCCGTGCCACGCGCGCGTGAGCTTGTGCGCGTGCACGGAAGTGCAAGACAGCGGGGCACGTGTGCGTGCGTGCAAGCCGTGCGCTGCCGCGCGTGATACACCCGCACACCCCACGAGCATCGCGTGAGCGAGGGCACACGCGCAACCCCAGCACGCTCTGTGCGTTCTCGCATGCTCACCGCGCACCAGTGCAGCCTGGCCCTCCCTGTGCGCAGGTCCCGCAGGATGAGGCGGCGCGTGGCGTGGTGCTGGACGCTGATGCTGCTTGCCGCTGCCTTCTGCGACGTGGCCACCGGCAAGGGTGGGCGCGGGGGCGCTCGGGGGTCTGCACGAGGCAGGGCGCGGGGGGCTGCCCGCAGCCGGCCGAGGGCCCTGCCCCGCTACGGTGGGGTCCTGCGTGTTGCGGCAGCGGCGGCAGCTGGCGGGGCAGCGGCGGGGGCCGCACTGCAGCAAGCCCGGCTGGCCGGCGGGCCTGACGACAGCATCGAGTACCGCGAGGGCAACGGGACGGCCGGTGTGTGGACCTCGGTGGCCCCAGGCTGGGCGACATGGGGCCAGGTCGCCTCCTGGCTCTGCCCGCTCGCTGCCCTCCTGCACCGCTTGGTGGCCTGATCCTGCCCACCCCCCAACGAGAACCAGACACCTGTGCCTGGCCAGAGGTGCCCCCACTGTGGGGCAGGACCCCACAGAGCCCTGGGCTCATGGCCTCCCTGCACCAATGCTGAGTCCCACCGCCTCAGGCACTCCTGTTTGTACCACCCCTTCGCACTTCGGATTCTTGGTGTTTCGACAGTGACAACGCAGCAATAAAGCTCGGCAGAAAGTACACGTGACTGGCAGCGGCCCAAGCACAGACTACGGGATGGGTGGCACAAGCTGAGTGCCTTGGGGCAGCCGAAGCCCCTGTTCCAGGGCCACAGTGGTTTTATCTGGGGCTGGAGGTTGCAGCTGCAGTGTTTGGTTTCTGCTGGAGGCAACCACTTCCCACAGTCCTTGTGGGGTGGCTACAGCACCTCATCCCCCACAGCACTACAGGGCAGTGCCAATGGCACAGTCATCCCCCCCAGCCACACAGCAAGGCACAGATCAGCAGAAGCCATTTTAATCACATCCCCATGATGCCAGGGCCTGCCTCCCTGCTGCTGCTGAGATCTCTGCGCCCCTTGGTGAGCCTACGCTGACCCAGTCCTTCAGTCCAGCGTCACCCTGCCCAGGCGTCCGGCGCGGAAGGCACGCAGGAACTCGTAAGCAGCAGCTGAGTAGTTGAGCATCGTCATGTTGACATTCCCTGGAGAAGGAGGCAGCGGATGTGAAGGAAGCTGCCAGAGGCTGGTGCAAGCCCTCAGCAGAGTCCACAGCCCTACAACCCCCTAAAGCCCGGGGACCACAGAGTGCCCCACACTCACCTGTTCCCGTGAGCACCTTCACCTTCTGCGTCTTGCCCAGGATGAGCGCCACATGCTTCAGCACATGCCCAATGTCGTCACTGGCCTCAGGCAGCCCATAGTGCTGCACATACCTGCCAGAAGGATGTGGCTGCCACCCGGCCTGGCACATGGCTGTGCCTCAGGGTGCCTCCAGGTCCTCCCCGTCTCCACGCCATGCTCACCCAAATTGCTGCTGCCTGTTCAGCATGTATAGCAGGTAGTCAGCCATGATGTCCTCCCCGACCAGGTGGTCGCGGATAGCTCCTGGAAGAGAGGGCAAGTCCCAGCACCTTCAGCCTGCCTCAGCTCTGTGCTACGGCAGCTCTGCTCCAAGCCCTGTCACCTCTCCCTGCACCCATGTCTGGCCTGTGGACACTAGGCCAGACACAAAGCCCTCAAGTGTTGGCTGTGGACAATGGTGCTGCTCTGCCCAGTGGCCAGCGCCAGCTCAGGTCCTGAATGCATCTTACCACACAGTGCCAGCTTCATGCCCGTCTCCATGTCCCCCAGCTTCGGGGGTAGCACTCCAGGAGTGTCCACCAGGTACATAAGAGGTGTCTCACAGACCTGCAGTGGGATGGCAGGGCTGTTACACAGGCAGGGACACGTGGCCCAGTAATTAGCAACACAGGCTCAGGCAGGGGTGGTGATACCACTAACAAGCTGAGCTCTTCACTGGAGTCTTGCTGCAAAGTAATGGGGTAACTCGACAGGCTTCTGAGGACATGCAAGCACACAGGCCCTTCCCCAGGGCCAGCACCCACCCAGCTGGCAGGGACAAAAGGGACAGTACCTGAATTCTGGTCAGCACTGCCTTGGTGACACCCGGCTCGCCACCGACTGCGGTGGCCTTTCCTTTGGGGAAAGGAGAGAGTGAGGGAAACAAGTGACATGCCTCGGCATGGCTATGCCAGTGGCTCCTTCCCATGCCAGAGAAATACCCTTTCTGAGGTGCAGCCTCCGCAGCGAGTTGATGAGTGACGACTTGCCCACGTTGGGCACACCGATCACCATGATGCTGTACTCAGCATTCTGGAAGCAAGGAGGATACACGCAGGCAGAAGCCAGTTACCAGCCAGTTACAACGCAGCAGCCACACAGAAGCAACCCAGTGTTCACCAGCACTTCCAGGTGTGCAGCACCCTCTCCTCCAGCGGGAGAGGGAGGTGCCTGCAGCCCTGATTCCCTGGTCACCCACTTGCTGGTGCCACACTGAGACCACAGGCCCAGAGTGACATTGCACACATGCTTGCAGTCTTGTCTCTTCTTACCTCGGCCCTGTGGTAGCGGGGGCTGCTGCTGATGAGCTTGGCAACCAGGGGGACAATCTGCAGGGAAGCGGGGAGAAGGGCTCTCACTTGGGGCGAAGGAGAGGATGGGGCACCTTGGCCAATTGGAGCCAACCTTGCAGATGTGGAATGCCGTGGACCAGTGATGCTGGCCACCAGGCATGCTACTACATGTCACCTCCCCACAGCATGGCACAGTGGGGAGCCACACTGGGGTTGCTGTCCCGTTACCTTCTTGACATTGGTGTCCCGCTGGCAATCAGCAAAGACAACGTGCAAACATCCCTGCTGCTTCAACTGCTCCAGGACTTTCTGTGGAGACAGAGGCACTTCTGGCACTGTCCTGCAGTGGCCCCACAGGACCCTGGCCAGCTCCAGCACCCCGTGTGCTCACCGGCTGCTGGCGAGGGTCGGCCAGGTCCATCTTGTTCAGAACCAGTATGTGTGGTCGGATGCCCAGTGCCTCCTGCAGCATGGGGTTACGGCCTGACAGTGGGATGTGCACGCTGCTAAGGTGAACGACCGTGTGCTGGCAGTGGGGGCAGATACTGGGGAAAACAGAAGGGCTGGGGTGGGGGAAGGGGGTCCGGGGAGCAGTTTGGGGGTTTACAGGGCTTGTACAGTGGGGGGAGGAGGGGGGAGGAAGGGAGGGTTAAGGGACTTGGACCAGGGCACCGGGGGGCGATAGGACACGGTGCGGTTGTCAACACGGGGCGAGGTGCCGGGGAGGGTGCTGTGTCGGAGGATATGCGAGCGTCGTGCACCTCGACGAGGCAGTCGGCGCGCCGCAGGGAGCCCCGCATCTGTCGCAGCCCTGGAACGCAGCGCTGGGTTAGTGGCTGGACGCCCGCGGAGGGGCTCGCCCGTCACCGGGCCCTCACCTTTGGCCATGTGCCCGGGGAACCAGGAGGCCACGTCGCGGCCGCCGAAGTCGAAACGAGCCCGGAAGGCGCCGGGCCCCGACCGAGGCCCGCTGGCGGCGGCAGCGACCGCTCTCAGCGCTCCCGCCCGCCCCGTCATGGCGGCGCGAGCAGCGGCGGCAGCAGGCAGGCAAGGGAGGAGCGGACCGCGGGGGGCGGGGCCGCGACCGGGGCCGGGGCCGGGGCCCGGGCCTCGCTCCGCCCCGCTGCGCCCGCTGCCGTTATCTTCTCAGAGCCATGGCGACGCCGAGCGCTGCCGGGCCTGCGGCGGGGGCCGAAGCCTCGGCGGCGGGGCCGGGAGAGGCCCGAGGGGCGCCCCCCACGGTCCCCGCCGCCCCTCAGCCGCCCGCCGCCGCCGCCCCCCCTCAGCCGCCCGCCGCCGCCGCCCCCCAGCCGCCCGCCCCGGGGCCCGCCGCAGAGTCTGCCCTCCAGTCCGCCCCGCAGCCAGGCCCGGCGACGGCCCCACTGGACGACGCGCGCTTCATGATCGCCAGCACCAACTGGTACTAGCGGCGCTGCGGGCCCCGCGGGGCTGGAGGCACCCAGCGGCCCCGGGTTTAATAAAGGAGGCTCGGATCGCTGCGGCAAGGCGGGTTTATTGCTGGTCGGCGGCTCGCGACAGCCGGTTGAGTCGGTCGGCCTCCCGCCAGCCCGACAGCAGCGCCCCGTGCGTGGTGGAGTAGAAGGTGCGGTGGGTGGCCTCGCCGGCGAAGAGGAGCTGCAGCGGCTGCGGGGAGGCGGGAGGTGAGCTCCCAAGCCGGGGGGGGTGGAGGGGGGGAGGGTGCTGTGCTGAAGTAGCTCCCTCAGGACCCAAAGGCCTCCCATCCCTGGGGTCTGGCGCGAGCGGAGGGGTGCCCCCTCGCATGCACAACCTGCTGTGCGGCTGTGCAGAGAGCAAGAGGCAGGCACCTCTGTACACCTCAGGCACCGTGGCAGAGGCCCAGGAGGAACACTGCATGGTCTGAGGATGCTGGAAAGTTGGGGGGAAGCTGCACATCCCCACAGTTTATGGGAATGGGGTACCCCCCCTCATCCCTGAAGCTTGGCAGGAAGATTCGTGCATCGTGGACTCCTGAACAGAGCAGAAGCCATCTCCCTGTCCTTCTTGGGGAACCCTGTTCCCACCTGTGGCCACCCATCCCCATGCATCTCCACCCAGCCAGAGGAACAGCACCAGAGTGGCTATCCCATGGGTCCCATACACCTGCCATCTCCCAGGGTAATTACCCTGGGGTCTGATGCATCCTCAGGCAGAGGCTGGGCCAGCGCATCGATGTCATCCCCTGAGCTGCCAACAGCCACGTAACTGTAGGAACCCCGGGTGTAGGGTGCACTGTGCCACTGAGACCGGAGCATGCTCCGGGGAGCAGGCAGGTGTGGGTTCCCTACACACATGGGGACGAAGCTGAGACCTGTTCTCCCAGCACCACTCTGGGTGTCAGGAGAGCCCCCCAGCCTTCTGCCTAAGCAGCCTGGGAGCTCTTGCATGGAGATTGAGGGGATCTTCCATCTCTGAGGGCAGTCACCCTGGCCCCACTGGGCAGCAGTGGGTTGGGGAGCAGGTACCTGTCAGCATGCGGATAATGTTGGTCATGGTGCGGAGAACCTCTGCATCGCTTAGTGTCTCCATGTACTCTGCCTCCTTCCCAGCAATGAAGCCACAGAGAACATGCCCAAGCCTGGGGAAGGGAAAGGAGGGCACCTGTCAGGATGGCAGGCAATAGGGCTGGATCCATGCAGAGCCCTCTCCGCCCTGGGAACACCACCGTTCCCACTGTGCCGCAGCCAGAGGTGATAGTGGCTCTGTGAAGGCTTGACGCCACAGACGGGACCGAGATGCTCATTCACATTGCCCTGAAGGTGCCCAAACATAGCACTGCCTGCCAGCACCACAGAGATGCAGTGGTGTGGGGCTGAAGCTCACAGCCACATACTGCTCTGGTGGCTGGAGAACCACAAAGCCGATGAGCTTCTTGAACCAGCTGGCCTCCAGGTCAGTGCTGGGCTCTGCAAGGGGCGACTCGTCCTCCCACACGACTTCCAGGAGCTGTTGCTCGGGCTCCCAGAAGGGCTGCTCAAACTCCAAGAAGATCTTGTTGTTGGTGCCGAAGCCCAGGCGGCGAATGGCCTCTGCTTTCCGCTTGGGCAGGGGGGGCTGGAAAAAGTCCTGATGGTGTTCTTTGAGGAAACCTACGGAGAGAAGATCAGGCAGCTCCTTCCACTGCAATCCAGCCGCTCACTGAGCCTGAGGTAGCAGTGGCGCTCAGCAAGGTGATGCAGCAGTCAGGGAAGGGGATAGGTCCCCAGTGCTTGGGTTTGGGATACTTCCTCCTCGTCCATGGGAAGGGGAGGCTGGGAAGGGGCTCAGGCCAATCCTGCCCATCTTCAGCCTTGCCAGCCAGCAGCAGCAGACAGGAACATCCCCTTGTGGTGTGGGGCTGGGACTGGGTGCCAGGGAATGGGCAGGGCAGGGAATCGGTGGTCTCACCCAGCGGGACGGTGATGATGACGTGGTCAGCAAGGAAGGAGTCACCGTCCTCGCACTCCACCCGGACGGGGAAGATCCTTGCCACATCCCCCTTCTCACAGAAGGACCCCTGCCACTGGATGGTTTTCACTGGCTTGTTGAGCAGGACGGTGCCACCAGGCAGAGCTGCGAGCATGCGGTTGGGCAGGCTGCTATAGCCGCTGTGGGAGAGGATGACAGCCTACCTTCCCTGCTTGGTCACCCTGTGTGGGACCCCACCAGGGTGTCCCCAGCGCTCCTCTCTGCTCCCTGCCCCACACTTACCCTGGGAAGGTGCAGTCCAGGCCGGGCAGTGAGGTGTACTCCCCAAAGGACCCCAGGGCCACCAGGTCCATGCTATGAGTGCCGCTGATGCAGCACTCCAGCTTGAGACAGGTGCTGAGGATGGCCAGCCGGAGCCGCTTGCTGTCCTCATTCTCATCCCAGGTAGGGGCCAGCCGGGCAAGCTCTGCCCGCAGGTACTGCCCCACGCTGGCAGCAGGCAGCTCCTTGGAATGGAGGAAGGCCTGGGTCGACCCCAGCAGCTCAGCGAAGAGGGCGCGGGTGCTGCTCACCAGCTCGGGGCTCAGCACGTTCCCCGCACTGCTGTAAGTGACACAGGGCAGCAGCGGGTGCCCCCCCGCCTCCACCCGCTGGTTCTTCTCCTCGGCAGCGCCGGGCCCCAGCAGGCCGTAGCAGGAGGCCAGGCGAAAGACGGGGTTCCCCTCCGAGGGCCCGTGGATCCAGTGCGCGCCCAGCTCCGCCAGCCCCGAGGCTGCAGGAGGGGGACGGGCTCACCCCGGGGCTCCCGGCCCCGAGCACGGAGCTTCCCCCTCCACCCCCCGCGCCGTGCCCCCCGCTCCCTACCGAAGGGGCAGCTCCAGATGCGCCCCCCGGCGCGGCTCCCCGCCTCCAGCAGCCGGACAGCGCCGAAGCCCTGCAGCCGCTGCGCCGCCCCCAGCGCCGCCAGCCCCGCGCCCACCACCAGCACCCGCCGCCCGCTGCCGCCCTCCATGGTTCCCGGGCCGCTTCCGGGGCCACCCCGGATCTGCGTAGCCGCGGAGCTGCAGCACCACCACAGAGCCGGCTCGTCCCGTGCGAGAGAAGGCCCCTCCGAGCATTTTTTTTTTATTATTTTTATTTATTTATTTATTTATTTTCTGTATGTGCGTGTATGGGTGCTGTGGCCTTTAACTGTCTCCGGGGCTTTGCAGCAAGCAGTAGGGTGGGGACATGCAGAGCAGGTGCAGGCGGCTTGGTGGTGGGATTGCTGTCAGCTGGCCCCGGGTTCCCTGAATCCAACCCGAGCCCCCTGGGGCGCAGCTGAGAAAGGCTTGGCACATATCCTCTGTTCCAAAGACGGGCTGCTCTCGGTCCCCTGCCTCCCTGTGACAAGATGCAGCCGGCCTGCTGAGCCAGGTCCTGCTCTACCGGGACCTCTCCATCAGGGCCAGGATGTGGCTGTAGAGGCGCCCGGGGGCATCCAAGCCCCAGATGAAGTCCCAGTGGTTCCAGTCGGCGATGTGCACATAGGAAATGACATGGATGATGCGGCGCAGCAGCAGGTGCACGCCCCTCCAGTCAGCTGCCCAGTCCTCACCCCCTGACCACACTGCAGTGGGCACGGGCATCTTCTCCAGCTGGTAGGAGGGAGGTGTCTCCTGGAGAGACACAGACACGTCTGAGAACCCCCACAAGCTAACCCAACCTTGCAGCACCTGGGACAGATTCGGCGTGAGGCTGGCAGTTGTTTTGGATGGGGACATCCCGTGGAATGAACGCAGGGGGGCTTCCCTGGTCCCTGCCCCCGCCACCTGCCCACCTCCCTCCTCCAGACACCAGTGCTACAGCCTCCTTCTACCTGGTGGTATATGGCTTGGTTTTCACTGCCGTAGTCAAAGGCTTTGAAGTCTCCTGAGGTCATCACCTGGGAGGAGAGGACACAACTGCAGTGAGATGTGCTGTAGGGTCCCTGGGCCCAGCTGCAAAAGTCCTGCATCTCAAAGCCTCCTTGAGGGACTACTTTGCAAGAGGGTGCTTGATGTTTCACGGTGGGGTAGCATCCCCACAGAGCCAGACCTTCCTCTTGTACAGGGGTGGTGATTTTGTCTCCTGTCCATAGCTGCCAAGTCCACAAAGCAAGGGGTTGCACATGATTTGGTGCTACCCTTGCACCTGTGCGACCCTCCTCACCAGCAGTGTTTTGTGTGCGGGGTGCTGTGAGAGAACTTTGTGTTGGTGACTTTACTTCCACACACTCAATGTCCTGCTCTCTTTCAGGGAACCTACCTGGGCCCAGTGTATCATGTTTTTGACTGATGTCCTGTCAGGATAGTGGGCTGTGTATACATCCAGACGGGTCTGTAGGGAAAAACATTCAAGGTATCATTTCTTGCAAATGGTTAGGAACAAAGACAACAGTTGCCAGACAATGCATTTTCCAAAACAGCCACTGCTGAGTTGTGCTGCCTATAGACTTGGGCCAGGTTCAGAAATATAATTTCCATTAAAAACCAATTGCTCTGGCATGGCTCTGGTGCTTCCTTGCACTGCCAGGAGGTGTGGCATGTCTCCTGGAGACAGGCAGTGCAAGTGCAGAAAGCGTAGGGACTTCTCCTTTTGGGGTGGCAGCAAGAGGGGTACAGAGGTGTACATACCATGTTGAGGTTCTTCTCATTGTAGCCTCCCAGCAGGAACAACAGGGTGGCACAGGGCTTGTGCAAGACTGGGTGCCTGCACAGGTCAGGAAGAAATCTCCAGAGCTTCCTCATTCGCAGTGAGGCATCCGTTTGGCCAAGCAAGAGCTGGGGAAACGAAGGGCAAATGTAACTGCTTGCATTTCCCTTTCTGCACCCACCCCTCAGCCTGTCTTCCGCAACCCGGTGGGCCAGAGCCTTGCAGTGTTCCCACGAGCTGTCCTGTGAGGGGACGTGCTGCACAGGGTGCCTGTGGGAGCAAAACCCACTCCTTCTACCCTCCCGCCCTGCTGGGTTGTGTGCAGGTCGCTGAAGGTTGTGCTGCCCATGTGCTGGTGGAAGGCACACTGGGGAAATTGACGTTCTCGCCTCTTTCACTCCACCTCTCTGGTGGGCTAAAAGCACTGGATTTGTTTCTCACTGTCATTAAAATTCAGCTCAGGGGAGTAGAGTAGGGACCAATCTCATACCTGAAATATCTTGAATTGTCTGTCAAGCAGGAATGACATTTTCATAACTGGACTTTTGGCGTGCTTAATTATCACTGCAGGAGCCAGGGCAAAAAACATTTTGATTTTCTGAGCCAGTTCTGGCATGGATGAAAATGCTATGAATGCTGAGAAAACAGAAAAACAATATGAGACTTGTTGGTCTTTGTTCAGGTGCTTACTCTGAGGGTTCTTGTGGACTCACTGCCTACATCGACATAGCTAACACTAGCCTGAATTAGAAGTGTGGCATGCTCCTCCTTTCTGTTTGGCATTAGTGCCGTCCAAAAGGAGACAATGTCTTTATTCCTATGGTTAAAAGTGGCTCATGAAACACTTTAACAACTCCACTAATGGGAAGTCCTGCCCCATTCACCAGGTGAGGAGAACAGTCCTCTCACCTTCCATAAGCCACTGCTAAAAGGTATCATCACTGAGGTCCTCTCATACCTGTGGTGGCCTAGCTGGTGAAAAAAAGCAACACTGTGTGCATCATCAGAAAGCACAAACTGTGACCTCCATGCAAAATGCCTTTGTGTTTGGTGCGGAACACTGCAATTTGATTTTCTGGGCTGAAATTTGATTTTCAGGAGCTTACTGAGGTCACCAAGAAATTTTCCTACTGCTCTGGAGCATGCTAGTCCTCCCAGTTCTCATTTATAAAACACTGCTGCTGAGGGACTCCTTACTGCAAGAGACCTTCTGGACATTGCCCTCATGTGCCTGCTCAGCTGTCTACAAAGATAGGACCTCTCCACACTTTCTGCTCACATATGGAAAAAATATTGTTTTCAAGGTGGTTCGGGCCAAGCCTTCCCTGCTGTGGAGAGAAAGGTGATGTCCAACCCTTTCTAACACACCAATAGTGGCACCCTGAGAGTAGCCCACGTAATATATCTGCTTCTGGCCGGTCTTCCGCAGAACAAAGTTGATCATTGCTGGGAGGTCATACATAGCCATTTCATGGAAACTGCAATACAGGAATAGCATGTCAGTTACAAGGTATATATACAGAAGGCTTTGACATCTGAGGGTAATTTTCCAGTAGAAAATTCTCATGGCCAAGGAGAGCTCTGTGGTGGGTGGAACGGCATGAGGTCCAAAGGCAT
This sequence comes from Oxyura jamaicensis, assembly GCF_011077185.1. Classification (NCBI taxonomy): domain Eukaryota; kingdom Metazoa; phylum Chordata; class Aves; order Anseriformes; family Anatidae; genus Oxyura; species Oxyura jamaicensis. Next base: position 134,116 of record NC_048898.1, read on the forward strand.
CCCTCCTGCCATGGCCTCATCCTTCCTTGAAAAGGCTTAGTCCTCTCATAACCGTAGTTATGAAACTGTGCAGACCCCAGCCAGCAGTGCAACACAGCATTTCAGGTGCAACACATGACAGCCCTGCAGACCCACAGCTGGCTCTGCAGGTCAGGGTGCCAGCACCTGCTCTGCTTCTAGAGAGTTCCTGCCCATGTGTCTTTTAGAGTGATGTGGTGAAATGCAGACCTACATTATTATTAGCTTGTCTACTGCAAACTGGTGTCTCCACAGGGTGGAGACCTATGGAGACTGCAGCACCCCACTGCCTGGAGATTCTGGCACCATATCACAAGCTGGGTTTGCATAGGTGTCTCCAGCCTCCCTGCCCCCAGCCTCCACTGGGAGGTCTGGGGGAGGCCATGCCCAGGACTATACGCTCTGACTTGCCTGCATGGAGGCACCCACCTCTGCCTCTGGAGGTTAGTGACAGACGGGAAAGTTTGCCAGCTTTTGTAATCCACTCCAGCCTACCTGAAATCCCAGAATTCAACCTGATCAGTGGAAAGATGCTGGTGTCTCTGGGACCAGCGTGTTCCTCGACTGTTTCCCAGCCAGACGTCATAGCCAGAGTCTGCTAGTATGAAGCCAAGGCTGTTGTTAGACAGATTTTCAACCCAGTTGCTGCCTTCACCGAGTAGCCCATGCTGAAGAAACACGACTAGTTTGGGGCCTGGATTTGAAAGAGAAACAGCATGTTTCATTGAACCAGAATCCCTCTACTTAACCCAAATTCAGGCTAAGACAGCCTCCTCGTTGCATGGTCAGACAACATGCAACGCATGTTGTTACAGCATCTGCTGGAGAAGACGAAGCCTGGAGAAACATCAGATCAGGGACATTAGGAAATCTCTGCTGTAGTTGTCTCGTGGTTGTAGTTGTATCCTGGTTGTCTCAGGCTGGAGAGCTGCTGTTGTCTCTCCCAAATCTTTCTGATACAACATGCCCATCCCCTCAGCACCGTGGCCACAGGCAGCTCACAGCAACCATGTAAAAGCTCAGGTCTACAGGCCTGTCCCCAGGATAGTGTGGATTCCAAAGTCACAGATTTAGGAGGAAAAAGTAAAATTAATGTCTGCGCCCTCTGAGCCTTGAAGCCAAGTTGCTGCTTGATACGACAGGTTCCTATGCTGCACTCATTCCTTTGCTGGCTGGCAAAACCTTGGCTGCAAATTGGAGAAATGCCATGGATTTGGTATTTTAACTTTAACAGCATATGCTCTCTTAGCTGGATATATTTCATCATCTCTTCACACAGATCTCAGGTAGCTGATCATTGGGTTACGCTTTTTGTTGCTGGCTTCCTTGCCAAACAGAACCATACCTCCATTTCTAGGCTTTTCTCTCCCATGAGGAATTCTGTTTAGTCTGACATAGTAACCATCACGAGTCAGGACTTCGTACTCCTCACTGGGGTACCCTCTGTAGCAGATCATTTGGCTCTGAGAAAACAAAAAGCAAGGTGGAAAACCCGATCAAATGTTTGAAAATACCAAATTCTGAGGCCTACAAGGGATGAGAAGGCACGGGCAGTGAATGAGCAGGAGTGAGGCTGCTCAGGGCCGGGAGGCAGCAGGGCCCAGCTGCAACATGCAGCACATGTCTTTGGATTCCTCCAAAAGTGAGGGCTGAAAGCAAAAGGGCTTACTGGCTCCTGACACCAGCAAAACGTGTTGTGTCACTCTCTGAGCCAGCTGGTGGGGCAGATAAGATCGTGGGCATATCCATCCTGCAGAGCTGGGCCAACTGGAAGTGCCTCTTGTGGCAACAGGACAAGCTCCGTAGGATTAGTCACAGGACTCAGAAAGCTCTGCCAAAGCTTTATCTCTGCTGAAAATTCAACAGATTGGGATGTTTCAGTCCAGTGAAATCAAGCCTACAGATTGCCACACTTGCATTTTCACGTGGTTGCTGGAAGAGGCTGATTTCAGCAATTTCATTGCCAAACTCCTGAGTCCATCTAAAGGTGCAGCCTGCTGGATCTGCAGTGCTGGCCCAGCTGGGAGTGGGGTCAGCAGGGGTCTGCATGCAAACCCCTGCCCTGGTGCCACCAGCCCAGGCCTGGTGCGCTGGTGAGCCTGTGCCTGTTGCAGCACCACTGGCGCTGGCTCTGTTTTAGGCTCACTTGTGGGGTTTTTAATTCCCGGCTGAACTCCAGCCTTATCAAGGGGCATGGGAGAATGCCAAACTGTTTGAACAAGGAGAAAAGGAGTGTGCAAAACTTTCTACCCTCAAGGAAGAAATCTGATCCAATGCACATTACTGCCTCCTCTAACTGACCTGCTTATAATTGCACTTAATGCTGGGAGGAAAAAGATTCATTCAGGAAGCAGGGCTTGTTAATGGTGTTTTTGAGGCAGCATAATACTACTCAGCTCTACAAACCCAGCACATGCAGCTACACAAGCCCTCTCCACACACCCTCCATCCCTCTGCAACCCTCTTTCCTCTAGCTACACATCAGCAAACCTTCAGACAGACAGGAAATTCATGCTTCTCCTGAACTTACAATATTCATGAATGTCTCAGGATTTGCACCCTTTGTGTGCTCGATGACATCTTCTGAGTTTGCAGCTGCTTGTGTCAAAAACAAGGTTGCAATGAACAACCACATCTTGCACCTGTGTAAAATATTATTATATTATTATTATTCATTAATAACTGTAAATCTGTAGATCACAAATGACAGGCTGTGTTGGGGAAGAAAAGGGGATCCCCAGCTCCAGGTTTCATTTAGATTCCCTGCAGGGCTCTCCATGCTTCTCCACACAGGCTGGATCGGGTACTGGGCAAGATCCATTTGAAGTTTTAATAGTAAAAAGATGATGTAATGCAAGTACTAGGGTGATGGAAAATGCCGTTGGGCCAATTTTCACATATAGGGAATTAATCCTAAATAAGAATTTGCACTACGAAAGAAACACATATCTGTACTTTTGCTGTTTCTTTACTGCTTAGGTTTTGCACACAGAAGCCACCAAGGGTCCCATGAACTGAAACTCCTAGAGACTTGTAGGAAGACTATTTATTAAATAAGTGTTGCCTGAAAAAAAAAAAAAAAAAAGAAGCTTTTTGATCACCTTAGAATCTCTTGCCCTGAACAACGATATATTCGTAACACAGTTAATATTATATGTGATTTCTAATGCTTTGCCAGTCTCTTAAAAGTTATACTCTAACTTCTACTCAGTCATGTGAGCTGCAAATCTGTTTTCTCAAATCACCAGCCATCTGTTTGCTCTCTACCTTCCTTTGTCCTCCTCCCAGTGGGTCTTCCATACCATGAGACATATCTGCCCTCTGAAATAGTCACAGTGTTCACAGTAACTCTCTCTATGTTAATAACAAGAGATAAGTTACTGAGAAAAAAAAACAAAAACAAAAACAAAAACAAAACAGTCAATGCTTTTTCACCCTCAAGATAGCTCCAACACAAATCTGAATTACAGGAAAATACATTACCAGGCAGAACCCACTGTCGTATCTGATCAGGTTGGTGGTGGGAATGGTGGCAGCTCTACCAACACCAGCATTAAAAGGAGTGTGTTGTGTCAGAGCCCTGCTACGTCGGCACCACACTGGACCACATCATGTGTCCTCCAATTAAGGGATGTGAGCATGGGTCATATCTTTGATAACTTCCTCCACTTGGTCTTGTGGTCATAACTCTCAGGCTTGCAACGGATTATGTTTTCAGAAGCAGCTGAGGTGATGCAGTAAGGAATTTCAGCTATGGAATTTCATCTTAATCTGATGATAGCCACAGTAAAAAACATCCAAATGTTCCATTTGGAAAATATCATTTCCTAACTCCCAGGTGCCCATGGGAATGCCTCTTCTAAGGGGTTATGGAGAAAGAAGACTCAGGGTGCTCTAACTGCCTGTGAGCACAGTTCTGAGTCCCCGTGAAATGGTGTGGGCAAACAGCAGATGTGTCTGGCTCTCTACCAGATTCATGAGGCCACACAAGCATGCTGACCTCTCCATAGGCACGAGTGGCAGGCCAGACTTCATTGGCTGCGTGGGTGGGAAACACTAGGCCATTACACTACCCTTCACAAGTGGCAGCGGCCCAGGCAGCCTCCACATACCTCTTAGGCCCAAGCAGTATTGTATGTGCAGCTGGCAACTTGCAAAACCTCTGCAATGTTCTCTGGGAAAGCACCAACCTTAGCATCTTGCTGATGGACTTCAGAGAGGAGAGCTTGTGCAATGCCTCTGTTTGGCTGAAGCAATGTGTATTTCACAGAGCAAAGGTGCTCTTTCTCCACTTGCAGTCCAAGATGCTACAACCTGTGCTTTTCTGTAGCTGCTTGGTAGCCACCCAAAAGTCTAAGCCTTTGGCTGGCTACCAGGTGCTCTGCTTACATGTATATTTCCTGGACAAGTATTAGGTTGACTTCTAACATTCATACCAGCCATAGTCCAGGAGCAGTCTGTGAGTTGTGAAATACACTCAGCCGACACACTTCTTCAAAACACGCACAAGTTAGTCCATCCACAAGACTAATTTTCTATCAGTGCTCAACACTGACTTAAAGGAGCTACATGTGTGGGTACAACCTTCCCACAACAGGTGTTCCAAAGCCTTTGCTGTTTCATTACCTTACTTCTGTCCATATTTGTGCCTCTTAAATGTCTTCCCCCTCTTGTGAACACCATAGTCCCACTATATAAGATAGACTTCACAAGTTGTATAGAGGACAATTCCAGCATCCATCCAAGAGGGTTTAAACAATGCCCTGTGGATGCAGAAACCAGCACCTGGCCTGCGTTGCTCTACACTACCCTCTGGTTTCCTTCAACGGCATCAAGACAGACTTCACTTTTTACTTGTACAGTCAGCTGCTTCATCCACTCTCATGTCTGTTGCTTTCTGCCTCCATTAGGTACCAGCTATGTGGTGGAGCAGAAGTGACTAGTAGAGGTTGGAAAGATGGCAGGGAATTCTCCAGTGTCCTCTGGCCAAGAGACAAGGCTGTCACAGCGGTGTATCAGCACTGTGGCTGGTGTAAAATTTAGCACTGGTACTTATCATATCTGTGGTAGGAAAGAGAGAAGTTGCTAAAAAAAAGCAGCTAGCTTTTTACTGAGAAATTCTTATTTAGCTTAGTTAAAGGAAGAAATGAAGACCTTAGAGGTTTCTGAGGTTAGGGGACCAGAGCCGAACATTTTGACACATAAGTGCAAGTTTGGGTAAAAAGAACAACACTGTCATGACACTGCTGTGCATGTACATTTGACAGAACTGTGAACCATCACTGATATTAACATACAGCGCCAGGGTCTCATCATACCTGGTAGGGTGCATAAGCAAATATTGGGTAGACTATCATGGGCATTTAAAATTAAACTGTATAATCACACTCATGGAATATTCGTACAGTACTGTTGTAGGATCTAACTTAAGAAAACTCAAGACCATTTAGAAACAGAAAGACATTTTACTTGTCTTTCTAAGCAAGTAAACCATACCAATGAACACACTCACACACACACACTCTCAACGGGGCCAAAATGTGTGTGTCCAGGTGGTCTGGCCAAGGTCACCTGAGGGTGACACAGAAGGCCAAGGTTGTCAGTATGCCTTCTGGGTTCCTCTTGAGTACCCAGGCCAACTCCTTCTAGGACAGGCCTCTAAGATCTTTTAGGAGATAAAAGTTGTGGTGTGATGTTTTGGCTCTGCATCTTATTTACTTCAGGCTTCATAAGTGTTAGGCAATGATGGGCATTTTTCATTTTCTTGTTTGGGATTATAACCTGTCATCTTCTTGGGATAACAGGAAGAGGAACAGCTCATAAGATGTACTGTATCGCCTTTGCTGTTGTTCTGTTGTCAGGTGTGTCTTCTGCCAGTGAGTTGCCTTCTCTGTGGTACATCAGGGTGAAGCAACACATTCCTCAGTGCTGACGAGATTGATTGGTGTTTATCACGTCCTCGGGGATCAATGCATACCAGATCAATGCATACCATTCTTCTAACTCTTGTTTTGTCATTTATGCTGGTGCTTTCACACATGTAACAGCTTCCAGATAGTATGTCCAATGTTCTGGTTGTTACCTTCTACCTGCTAATGCTTACCAAGCATGAGGGTAGGCAAATCACAAGTAGGGAGATGCTTAACTAGCTGTTGTCTGGTCTTGGCATCCTGAGCTGGGAAAGACAGTATAATTCTGATTTTAGGAATGACAAACTCTTCTGTAATCCCAGCCAGATAAACATGATTTCCTTACAATAAACTTGAACAACCTTGCTCGAGTGAAAAATCTGATAGGGAAAGTGCTGCTTATCTGGTTGTACATCTCCTAGTTTAAAGCCCCTCCATGAGGCTGGTATATCACCAGTATCTCTGATTATACAGTTAATAGGGACTTTACCCACGTTAGAGTTGCACGGTCAAGCTTGATGAAACAATGAATTATTTTCACAACACCTTGCTATAGTTGTTCATGCAATCATTTTATACACAGTAGTGAAACTGAATCAACAAGAGCTTACGTTTCTTAAAAACCTTAAAAATTGCAAAATAACTGTGATATGGTGAGCAGTGATTTCTCTCAGCTCTCTTCCTGTTTCTTTGCTCAGTTGACCCAGAAGAATACTGAACTTCTTGTACTTTTCTGATCTCTCTTAAGTGTACACTTGATTTTAAAGCATGTCTAACGTTGAAATAGTTTGATCTGTTTATGAACAGACTTGGGCAACTTCAGAAAACTTAATAATTTAAAATATTATTAAAATATTAACTTCTCAAATTTGGTGTTTTAGTGCTCTTGGGCCTTTTTTCAATGTATTGCAGAAAGTCTGACATAGGGTCAAGGCAATCAGAGACCTTGAGGAAGCAGCAACAAGACCCACACAACAGAGTCCAGGGTGAGTTGTGGCAGTCAGGAACAGAGACCAACTCAGGCTAATGAAGAGTGCTGGAGTTAGTTATATCTCATAATTATTTTGGCTAAATGTAACTTTCCATCACTTCATCCTGTTCCCATCTGCCTAATATACCAATGCACAAAAATACAAGTCTCCAGGACCAATTACCTGTTCTTTCTTCCAAGTGTTCATCTAGCAATCTTGAAAGAGGTTTCAGAAATAACTTAGGAAATAGCACAGAAATTGCTGATAGTTACTAAACCAAGAAATCTACATGTCTTCAAATGAGTAAAACTCTGAATCTACTCAGCAATGCCAATGACTGCGGGAGATGTTTTTCAGGCTTGCTGTTAAGGATCAGAGAAACATGAAAAGGCAGTGCACCATATGACATGGCTTGATGAAATCCTGTCCTAGTTTAATCTCAGTACAATTCAGTTTCTAAATAACACCGTAGGCCAGTAAATTGCTTAAAGCACATACTAAAACAATCCTAGGATTACTTACAAAAGCACATCATTTTAGGCATGTGCCTCTGCATAATCCTCAAGCAGGAATGACTCTGTAGAAGATGCACTCACCACCTCCATGGTGTGGACACAGCCCTGTGAGCTGACCGTATGCTCCACACAAAGTTACATGAGCCTGCTGCTTCTTTTGCATTGGCTGTGACAATAATAGAAAATTATAGGTCAGCAAACATGGTGTGATTACAGTGTTTTGAATGGGATGTGACATAGTTTTAAGCCCTTCATGCTTGGCACACCGTGCACAAGCAGATCATGAATTGCTTTGCCTGAGAACATCTGGAAGAAAGTTAAGTAAGTGGCTAAATGAGCAACACCGTCCACATATGCGGGTGTATGGTCGAGGTTTTTTCATTTGCTCACCCCTGGAGAAGAGAAAGGGAGCATTGCTGTGCCATGAATACACTTGCTGGGATGGTGAAGGCCTCATGCTGGGCTGTGAAGTCTAAGAGTGAGAGGCTGAGCTGGTTTGGACCCTGACCCATGGGCTGATGTCTGGGGCTGATCTTGCACCTATGTCATCACTGTGGACTTGCCTAATGAGTCTTGGTTGCACTTGGCCACCATCCTGCCCTGCTCCCTTACTGAATGGAGGTTCTGGGACAGGGCCTGGCTGGGGAAACCCAGCTCTGCTGCCCAAAATATCCCCCTCATCTTTCTGCTGACCATTTCCCAGGGAGCTGCCAGCCATCACGGTGCCTGGACATCCTTGTTCTACTGAGATAAAGCTCAGGCCGCAAAACAACAGGCTTCAGATGGGCAAGGACTCCAGTCCCTCCAAGATCAGTACAGCTTCCCAGTTAACTTAGATCAAGGCAATGTGAGATGACAGAACATCACAATGTTTATGCTTACAAGCACCTTGATTTTTTACTCTTCTCTTTCCTTCCAAAATGCATTAGTTCAACTACTGCTGAAACCTTAACATGTGGTAGGTAACAAGTACCAGTTCCATAGGGAGCCAGGCACGTCTTAAACCTGATTTGGAAAGAATTTCACCAAAACACTCCATTGTGGGAATGAATTAAATTAATTCAATATAAGCATTGCTTCAGACAATTACAGAAGTGGCAGAAACATTCTAAACTAACTAGAAAGAAAATGCTACAATTCTTATGAACCTTCAGAATGAATAAATTAGGACTTTTTAACTAAAAATAAATAAGTTCTTACAAGCTATTCAGAAGTTTGTTTGGGAAAAGTCTTGCCAAGCTTTGTATGTTTATTTGCACAGATAGGAGAGTCTCCTTGCATTTGCATGGAGATCCGCTGCAGTGCTGGAGGAATGCCGCTATAGGACAGAGCCCTGGAGTAAATAACTAATCATACAGAAAAATATGTCATTATAAATACAACAAGTGATGTAGCTAATCACTGGAACTCCTTCCAGTACCTAAAGGGCACCTACAGGAAAGCTGGAGAGGGATGCTTTGTCAACGTAGAACGAGAAGTAATGGTATTAAACTAAAAGAGAGTCGATTTAGATTAGATATAAGGAAGAAATTATTTACTGTGAGGGTGGTGAGGCACTGGAAAAGCTACCCAGAGAAGCTGTGGATGCCCCATCCCTGGAAGTGTTGAAGGCCAGTTTGGATTGGGCTTTGAGCAACCTGGTCTGGTGGGAGGTATGATTACCTTGCCCAGAACTGTTTTGTTCTAGCTTTAAGGATGAGGAGTGAATGTTTTTACAGTTGGTCTCCTTTGATCATTTCCTTAGACTCAGACAGAGCCTGCTACAGTTGTCCTGCAGGGATGCGCACCAGCCCCAGTAGCTGCATCCCACCACCTCTAGACACTTGGATGGAAGCATGTTGCTAGCACCCACAGCTTGCCTTTGGGGAGGGCATCCTCACCCCTCCACACGTCTCCTCAGCTTCCATCCTGCCCTCTGCCACCCACCTCTTCCCTCAGGGTGTGTGGATGCTGGGGGCATTGCGGGCAGCGGGCACCTGCCAGTGTTGCAAGCCACAGAAAACTGTCCCCCAGCAGGGGGAGGATTGGACAAGCTGCAGTCCCACGCTTGCATGCAACAAGAGGTCTGTGCTGAAAATCCCTGTGCTCCTCCAGAGGTTTAAGGCAGTACAACCACACAGAGCCCAGTGGACCCTTTTTGCTTTATTATTATTTTTCATACATCTTTGTGGGAAAAGTGCCTTATCCTTTGCCCTGCTTGCTTGTAGACATATTTTAAGAATATAATTGCACAAACAGGCAAATTCACCATTCCTCCCCTAATCAATACTGTATTATGAAGGGTAATCCAGAGGCTAAAGAACAGAGTTAGACTCCTGACTCTTCTTCTCTCTCACACATAAGGAAAACCAAAGCATTTTCTGAGACTCAGCAAAAAGTGACTCTTCCACCTGGGTTTGTACCTTGGGACTATTACATAAAATGGTGCAAAATGGTCTTTTTCAGTACAGCTTACTGAAAACCCTGTTGTGTATGATCAAGTTTGGTGTCACCTGACACCAACAGTACTAGCTCTTTTTATTACTAGCAGAAAGTTTTTAGCTCCTTCTGACTGCAAAGCAATGAACTGTGTGGTCCCATCTGTGCACACTTGAAACACCAGAATGCACAACAGAGCCAAGCTGCTATCCTGTTGTTCACAGCTGGGAACCCAGCCATAGGGAGGCCAGAGCCTACAGCAGCAGCCAAGAGCCAAGCTCCACACAATTTGCTTGTTGCTGGAAACCCATGTGGGTGAGGCACCTGAGAGACTCAGAGTCGAAAGTCCATGCCCAACTTCTGCGAGGACCTCCACCTGCTTAACTTAAATCCCATGCGATTCTCTGGTCATGGGATTGGCCTATTTTCCTCACTTGCCAGAGTAATATAATCCCACAAGTGCAGCAGTTTAACGAACCTTTTCCCCCTCTTTTTTTTCCTCACTTTTTTTCTTCAAATAAAAGAAGCCCCCAAAGACAAAGGAGAAATGAACAACTACTGCCACTTTTCCAACTCTAGGCATTCTTCTTCATCAGTTCAAGAATTTCTTTGTATACTTGTTCATATGCTTGCATACCCCAAAGGAAATCAAAGTGGACGAATTCGGGAATATATTTCTTGTACACCACGTTGGTTATACGAGGCAGTGTTATATTTACATCTTCAGGGGCTGAAATCCAGTCCTTGCCACCATACCATGCAGCAAGTGGTGCTTTCATATTTTCCAGCTCATAGAAAGGAGGTGTGCTCTGGAAGATAAGTAATATTACTTGTGAAAGAAAAGCCTGGGAAGTCACAGACAATTTGAAGATACAAAGTCTTCTTGATTGCTGCTTGGAATTTCTTGCCTATCTGGAGGAATGGCCCAGAAAATATCACTGCAGACCTTGACTATGTCTTGGACTCCCATGCATTTCACCAGAGGGATGAAAAATCACCAATGAATGACATCACACAACTCTTCTTTATAAGAAAGGTACAATCCTATATGACAAGGTAAATTCCATAAATCCCATAAAATTCAGTCTTAGTCACAGCAGTATTTTCATTGTCATATGCCTTTCTTTCTTTCTTTCTTTCTTTCTTTCTTTCTTTCTTTCTTTCTTTC
>NC_048898.1:145124-167576 GCF_011077185.1 Oxyura jamaicensis
TTCTTTCTTTCTTTCTTTCTTTCTTTCTTTCTTTCTTTCTTTCTTTCAACTGACAAATGAGAATGAATTTCTCTTACCTGGTTATAATGAAGCACATTGTCACTGCCATAATCATAATATTTGAATTCCCCTGTTTGATAGAGCTAGAAGAGAAGAGCTATGTTTATTTTCCATGCATTGCATGAGACCATGAGAAAGATAGCAGGTGAGGAACGGTGGATGGCTGATTTACCCCTGCATAGCTTCAAATATCAGTGAGAAGCTATTTTTGACTTCATATTCTATTAAGAGCACAAAAGATAGACAAATTAAGCATGCTGATGCCCTAGAAATTATGTATTTCTTTTCTAAATGGTAATAAACTGATTGAAACTGAACAGAAATGCTTTAGGAAGGTTTTGTCTTGAAGCACTGGGTGTGCCATCATTTCAAATGTCAGCAGGGGACCAGAGTTCACATTTCTCTGGGATGGAAACATGAGCTGTGTCCATCCAAATGGCGCTACTATCTCTGCGTGTACCCATTGTGTATTTTCCTCTCATGCTTGTGCTGTCACACAAGATGCTTTGTTTTCACTTAGTCAGATCAACACTTTTGATATCAACAGGAATCAACAGTTGCAGAAGGAGGACATTCCACCAGCTCTGTGCAATAAGCTCCCTGCTCCTTGGAGGAGGTTCAGCAGCTGGAGCCTAGTGCTGGGGCTTGCTGCCAGCCATCAGAGGGAACAACTGCATGGTGGAGGTAGCCAGGGGACCCCAGTGCTCCCTTCTGCCACCAGGGTTCAAGGATGCTGCTTGTTGTGTGTGATATTGTCATTTGCAAGGAGAGCTTGACTCCCAGGAAGATTTCAGCATGGCATGTATGTTCCCTCAGCATTGCTCACATTTCCTTCTCTCCTCTCTTGGGTGACTGGTGAGCTGCAGAGCATAGATGCCTGGAGGCTGAAGCCCCAGAAACACACAGTGCACCTAACACACATCCAAGAGCTACCCTCAAAAAAAGGCATGTCATTAACTCTGGGCAAGTTTCCTTTGTCTGTCATGGTCCATGTCTACAACAGAAGTTGTGCATGTTTTCAATGATTAATTGTTTTGCATACTGGCTCTATTGACCCTCATCTCTTAGCCTTTACTATAACATCTCTTGTTCTGGTTTATTACCAGTTTTTCCTTCCTTATCCATATCCTAGCAGCTCTAGTCTTCTGGTCATCTTTTGTCGAAAGTTGTGGCCAAAAGAACTGCATCTGCACAACTGTTTCATGCCAAATTTCCCCCTTCTCTCATAGAGCTCTGCAGGGAAAGTAATGGAGGATTATACCTAAGTAATGAAAAGAGGTTCTTGGCAGCTTAGAGAGAAGAACATGGTCCCTGGTTGCATGCTGTCTTATTCTACAGCAGGAAATATTACCTGTCGCCAATGTAACATGTTTTTTAGGGATGTTGAATCAGGGTAGCGAGACAAGTAGACATCTATGCGGCTCTGGAAGAAACCGTGGAGATATTTATTCTCTGCATTTGGGGGAAATCCCATTAGAAATAAATTTAATCCTGTTTAGTAGCAATACAATATCTTTGACTCACACAGGCTAGCTGGGGCTCTCATTTGCACAAATTGCTTCATCTTATCTCTTTGAAGGCAAGACTCAGCCCCATGTCATGCAAACCCACACTGCAGACAGACAGCAGCATGAAGGGTACTGTAGAGATCCCTTTGGTAAGCCTGGCAATTTTCATGGGATGCTGGGTCACATTATGAGTCTATGTGGTTTTCAAATCAAAGTAAAACTCTGTATCTTGTTCTCAGGACCATGTCGCAAAGACCATGTGCAACACATCACAGTAGTTCTACACATTACTAAAGCATTCCCTCCTTGGAAAATTAAGGAATAACATAATCAATTTCCTTGTGAAATAGTGGCCTAGCTCTGACTCTATCCATGACCAACCTTGGTACCTCCATGGACCTGTCACTGTTTTTACTTGCAGGAGACGATTGTGACAGGATCTGGCTCTGAGGAAAGAACCCTTCCCCACATGAAGCTGTGAGGGGTCTCCATCCTTGGGGACAGCCCCAGCTCACCTGGACACAGTAACGAGCAACCTGGGTTGCTGCAGTGCTGGCCCTGTTGGAGCAGATTTCTCAGTGAATGAAAGATGCAAAAGGCAGTGAAGACAGCTAGCTGACGGTGCTGCTTTACTTGGCTTTGAGACACTACGTGCATCAAGTCTTAGAGTATTTTAGGTGACTTAAGAGTCCTGGGGTCCCAGAACACAATCACTGCACTAGGGGCCTGCTGTGCAGGTGGCCAGCCCCACAGCCTGCCCCACTTCTGACAGCCACTGAGAGCAGGATATCATGCTTTCCCTGACATTGACTACACAGCCAAATCAGGCTTAAACAAGGATAAACTGGATCACTTAACAAGTAATCTGTAGCATACATACCACATTTAAGCTGTTGGTAAACCCACCAGGCAAATAAAGGACCAAAGAGCAAAAGCTTTTAAAGAATGTGTAGCCACACAGACGGGAAGTCACTTGCTGCAAAATCTCGCCCTTATCGAAGACCAGTATGTGTCCTAAAATGAACTATGAAATGCAAAGGCATCAGTCAGCATGGTTCGCAATGCTTCAGCAGCACGCAGAGGAGAGCTCAAAAAGCCAGAACAACCCTTAGGAGATGCTGGCTACCAAAGATGGGGACCAGGACCCTTACATTGTGTGGCTGATGCTGGCATGGGCACACTCTGTGTGACCATGTAGGTCAGGAAAATGGGGAGCAAGGATCTGTGTACTGGGACATCTACAACTACCTGAACTTGTTGTGCATCTGCCCTGGATTAGCAGCTGCAAGCATGCTGTGCCACTGGGCTGTGACATGGAGGTGGCTGTCAGCAGTGAATCCCTATGCCCCCAAGCCTGCTGTGTGAGCATGGCAGGAGGTGAGTCAGCAGCTCCGTCCCTGCCCTTTGGAAGGGCCCACAATCCTATTTTTCTTCCAGATGTTTCCCAGCAATCTGTTCACCCCGGAAGTTGCTGTCTGCATTCTCACAACTTTGTTGTGCTTTGTAATTTGGCCTTTCCCAAAAAGATCAGGGCCCTGGAAGAGCCAGGATCTTTCCTATAAGTTTCTTCTAGAAGGAAGGATCCAGAAACAATATCTAGAAATAACTCTTCTCTGGTTAGGACTGGGAAGCATGATGTTTTACATGGTTTAATGCTCCCCAGGTTCAAGACTACAAGTACAAATGTACCCTGCTCAATGCAAAAGGCACACAGAGAGCAGGGAAATGAAAGAGACTTTCACCTTCCCCTCTCAGTTCATGTGTTTCAGGCAAACCTTCCTTTTGGTGGGACCTTTCTCAAGCGCTAAACCAATAACTGACCAACAGGAAAACCAGGAAACCAGGTGAGTGTGTGGCAAGAACCTACCTTAACCAGAGCCTCAGGAAGGTCAAACACCCTGACCAAGGGTGACTTCATGTTTGAGCTTGTGGTGATAGGAGCCAAAGCGAAAAACATCTTGATTTTGCGATCCAGCTCAGGAATGGAAGAAAATGCGATGAAACCTGTGGGAATGAGAAGGAATCAGACCCTGCCCTTCTATTTATGTGTGAGTTTTGGCTCCCTGATGCATGTGGCCATTGTAAGAGTCCCTAGAAAGTGCTCTAACATGCAAGAACAAGAGCATGTTGGTGACCTGACCTGGACCTTTTGCTGCTGATGCATTTCAGCTCCCAGCTTGAATGTTGAGTCCAGCTGCAGCTCCCACAAGCCCTTCTTCAGGCTCTGGCAACAGCAGGATTAATCAAAAACCAATGCTGCAACAGTTTTTGGACCACCACTGCTCAAATATAATATAAACCTATACACAAATATAATATAAACCTATACATGAGGTGCACAGCCAACCTATTCCTGATGCCCTCATAAGTAAGTACCTGTGGTGGTGCCTTGAGAGTAAGCCACATAGTATAACTGCTCCTGTCCAGTTTTCTGCAAAATATAGTTGATTGTTGCTGGAAGGTCATACATGGCCATTTCATGAAAGCTGCAACAGAGATGGGCATTTAACTAAACTACTAGAATGATGAGAGTAACAGGCATGCCATGACAAGTTTTGCCATGTAGTATTCCCACCAGCACGTACGCAGGATCTGTGCTGCCACCTCTGAGTGGCAAAGTTTATTTGCTATTTGTCCCCATAAAAGATTAGTACATCTGCTCTGGAAAGTGCCATCTGCTCCTATCACCTGGAGGAGCCCCAGCTGCATGAACACCTTTGAGGATGAACCTGTTTGCAGGAAAAGGCTAAATTAGGGAAAGACTATTTGGGCAAGGCTATTTCTGCTAGGTCTCTAGCAGATACGGGCACCCGGTCGTGTCTTGGTGGCGGAAGTAAACTTTATGCCAAATGGCAGCTTGTGCAGCTGTGCTGGTGGAGCCACTTCTCCAGTCTAAGGAAATTGCAGGGCAAGGGATAGGTGCCCAATACAGTGCCAGATACCTGCTTACCCTTCTGAAAGCATACCCGGGCAGATCTAATGGCATTTCTGTAGCTTCACTGAAAATACCTGTAAGCTGAGTATTTCTCGTTGTGATATTCAAATTCTTTGTGTTTGCGTGACCAGCTGTTCCCCCTGCTGTTTCCTATCCAGACATCATAGCCAGCATCTGCGAGGATGAAGCCCAGGCTGCTGTTGGGCAAGTTAGTAACCCAGTTACTGCCCTCCAACACCAGGCCATGCTGCAGGAGCACCACAGGCTTTGGAGCTGAAGAAAGAAGAAAAGAGTCATTTTCTCCAACTAACATAACTTCCTATTCATACTTCAGATACTGCTTTGTCAGCGCCCTGCTGGAGATTTGCCTGTGACCTTCAGCCTCTTTGGAGATGTGCTTTTGGTGAATGTGTCAGCTCTTTGGTAACCCCAGGGCAGAGAAAACTGATAAAATGAAGCTGAAAAAAAAAGTGGGACTCCACACTGAATGCAGCATGGTAAATTACGCACCCAGGAAGAAGGAAACCATGCCCCATGTTTGTCTGGACACTGAATGTGCCCGTTGTATGGAGACCACCCTCCTCCTTGTGCCTTTTGTTTGGCTCAATGTCTGACCAGGAGACACCAAAAACCCAGCATAGTCTAGGCTTTGTGTCTATCTCTCACAGCACAGCACCATCACCATCACAAGAGAGACAGGTACTGGAGGGGGCCAGAAGCATCTCCTCCACCCGTTTCTGCCCACTTCAATCCATATGGGCAAATTCCAGCACTCCAGAAAAAAAATAAGATTTTTTTTGTCACAGCACCAAAAAGCCTGAACTGCCATAGGAAGAGGGTAGACGAGAGCATGGAAAGATTTGGTTTGGAAAGGACCATTCCAATTCCCTAGTCAAAGCAGGTCCAACTTCACAGCCACAATAGGTCATCATAGGGATATCTGAATTCAAACAGGAGGTCTACCACAGGTTGCAGCATGAAAAGGTTGATACAAATGTTCCTCGGCTCTGCTCTGCTCTGCTCTCCTCTCCACTCTTTTTTTTTTTTTCTTTGTCTTCTCTTTGTTCTGTTATTTTCTAGGCCCTCACTGTAAGACAACAAAGTAACTTGAACAGAAATTTGGCTTTTTACTTATCTGCCATATTCATATGTCAGTCCTCCCATTTCCCACGAGACTGACACCCTGCCCAGATTGGGGCATCATCCTTTCCCTTTGAAACAATGGCTCAAGTCAGGAGAAGAAAGCAGTCAAAATGGAGAGATGGCATTGGACTGGACATGTGGTTTGTTTTCAGTAATAAATGGCTCTTAGCTGCTCTTCAAGGAATACCTTTACCAGGTGCATGGGTCCATATTCCAGCTTTCCTTGTACTTTAGCTCATGGGTTTGTCTGGCTTTGGACTGGAGTAAATTCTGGGGACAGATTTCTTTGCCTCATTCATTTTCCTTATCTTTCCCCTCCTCTTTTGGGTAGATCCTCCTGAAACAACAGGGTTGGCATGGTGGGCACCTGCATTTCTTCTGCTCCCAAGGCTAATCCTACAGGGATGGATGCCTATCTGAGGATGACCCATGTTGAGGTAGACCTTCCCATAGCCTCCTCCAGCCCAGCAAAGTTTTTGGGGACCCAGGACCCAGCAGACCTTGTGGCACTTACGGATGCAAAACATCCTGGAACCTTGCGTCTCTGCTACATGGAAGATGCCTGAACTTCCCGAGTTGTCTCTACCATGAGGAATCCTCTGCATGGTGAGGTAATAACCATCATCTGTCACAATTTCATGTTCCTCATAGGGGTACCCGTGGTAGCGAATTATTTCACCCTGCAGGACAGGAGGGACAACACGGGACAGGTCCGAAGGGAGGTGGGGTTTCTCCATCCTGGAGAGATGCCACACCAAGCCCCAGCCACCCTGTCCCAGATGTGGTTACTCCTGCTGTCAGCAGGAGGGTGGTGTAGGGACCTCCCCATGTCCCCTCACCAATGCTGTGGAGATACCATGACTTCAGCTAACAGTTTTGGCAGGTGTGAGTTTCTCTCACTCAGGTCTAGTAAAGAAAGGCCCAGGGCTGATTTTTATTTTGCAATCAATACCTATGAAGAGCTACACAGCAATGAGAGTGAATCTCCAAGCCTGAGACAGCTGTCTGGACCAAACCAGTTGACCCAGACTGGACTGCCCATAAATTCCAGCTGTAAATCTGTTTGTGTATATACACCGGTAGACAAAAGGTCTAATAAACCTCTGGCACCAAACTGGTAAAAATACACATGCAGAGACCATGGGTCCTATCTAGACTGTGACAGTATATAACTTCCATATCCAAGATTTTAGCATTTTAGGGGCTGGCACATCAGGAAAAGAGCAGACAGAAGGCAGGACTTACAACATCCATGAACACCTCGGGGCTTGCGTTGCACTTTTCTGTGCTGCAGATGAAACAAGCAATGGTGACAAACAACCACATCATGGTTCTCTGCAAAACAGTGTCAATATAATGAGAATAAGAGACATTGATCTTGCTGGCACAGGAGACAGGAATGGCATTTGACATGTGCTATACTTTTATTAGTAGATTAATCTGAACACCCAACAGGTGAAACAATTTTAAAGTTGAAATCATCCAATTTGTTTTGAGAAATGCTCATTTTGCTTATCTTGTACAATGACAGGGTCCAAACTCCATCATATTTTAATCACACATTCTCCATCAGAGCCTCATATTTTGAAAAAGTGTTTACATGGGTACACATATACATCTGTACCCACCTAAGCATTCCTGGTCTTTGAGGAGAGGATTACAGACTATTCATTTTAAATGATGTTTCAGATAGAATAATAGATTATTTGGTTAAACTAGCAGAACTAGTCAGAAGTAAATCACCCAATTAAAAATTTTAGGATAATGGAGGTTTTGTTTATAACACTTCTGATTGGGCTCTCTTTATGGCTGGAGGTAAGACTGTAGAAACCTTAGGACACTTTGGATTTGTTTGCAAACCAGCATGATGTACTGTCCCAGGAGACATGCTCTTCTCCCTGATGGCACAAATGCTGTACCAAGACTTCAGGCCTTTTGAGGAGCCCGCATGGGGGCCCCACTGCTCCTGCATGTGTGTGGCTTTCACACCACAGGCATGGAGTCTACATGCTCAGGGCTGGAAAGGATCTCAGGTCATGCTGTGGTCACATTGAGGCAGCATGGAGACCAGCTGATGAGCCCAGACGAACCCCACTGCAATCCACCCCACTGCCTCCCTGCAAAATATCTTGCTGGCCAAGAAAAGGAGGAGAGCGAGCAGGTTTCCATCATCTCTCTCTGGCTGGAGTAACTGGCTTTCCTTGCAGCAGGAGGTGGTTGCACAGTGGGGAAGAAGGCCACCTACTCCCTCTGCTGTCTCTGGAGCAGATGTGGGCAGGATCACACCAGCACTGCTGTGCTGGTGGAGGGGGCATTGGGAGGTCCTTTGCCCATGTCCTACTCACAGCAGGGCTATCACCAGCACTGGGTTCTGGTGGTTGTAGCATGGCCCAGGCAATGGAGACCACCAACCTCCCCAGGGACATCCCTGCTCTGGGGGAGAAGGGTTCCCTGCATCCAACCCAAGCACCTGGGGCTGCCAGGCACTGCACTGCCTGTGGCAGCTGGGGTCAGCCACAGGCAGCTGCAGGGCCTTTCTCACCATGCTCATGAGGAGGGCAGGGCCACCAGGACCAGCGGGTAGAGGGGGGAGGCTCAGCAGGGCAGTGGCTGTGGGTGCTGCCGATGGCTCCACTCCTGAAGATGCCTGGGTCTGTCTTGTTGCTTTGTATTGAAAAGCAAAGCAAGGGGAGACAGAAAGAGACAGAAAGAAACAGAAAGCATTTTTCACAGTGCAACGTCATGGGAATAGCATGCAATTTCAAGGGAAGAGCCTAGCTCAGGATGAACCTTCCCTTGCAACAGCCAACCTGGAAAAATATCCCCTTTGTAAACTGGCAGACAAAAGACCATTGGCTCAGCAGCAGAGAGAAACCTCTTGCACCAGCAGCACATTCCTGACTTCTGAGCATCCCCACCATCCCTCCCTTGAGCAGAAAACAACTGTTCTGTTGTCCCCACCATCTGCGGGACTCCTCATCTCACTGCACCTCTCTCCTGATACCCACATGGATGCAGTTCAAGCGCAGAAGGAGGAAGGGTTACCTGTCAGCTCGTCTGCCGCAGCAGGACAGGTGTCTTCGTCTCAGGATCTACCGAGCAGGAGGGAGCAGAGCGTGCTCTCTGTGCTGCACTCTCCCCCCACACACTAGGCTGTTATCCCTCTGCTCTGCACACCTGGCAGTGCCTCAGGTTGCCACTCCCCCTAATCCCTTCTCCAACTAATGTGTAATTTACCTGAGGACTGGAATCACTCCAAAAGGAGACACCCTTCCTATCCAGGCTCACATGGGAATATTACTCAGAAGAGGAGAGAGACCTGGTGAATCGGACATTTCCACTTAATGCAGTGCAGTGTGATCTGACATTGCCTATGGCCTCCATGGGGCCAGCGTGCTCCTGCCAGACTGCTCCCTGCCTGTACTGGGGTGGAAGGAGCTGGGGATGAAGCTGCCTTGCACTCCCACGGGAGCAGTTTCATGGGGAGGACATGCCCCTTCTCACACAGCATGTGGGACACCTGCCGGGAGCACTGCATGAAGTGACTTTCTTTGCTAGGTGTCTGTGCACGGCCACCCCCACCTGCGTGGTTACCTCCATGTGTTGGCGACTAGCTGCTAACAGGGGCCACTGTTAGGTGATGTTAGCCTTCCCTGCGTGCCTCCTGTGGGCTGCACCGCTTCACAGCTGGCAGTGTCCTCAGTCCACCGCTGCCAGGGGGCTCTGCAGAGCTGGCAAAGGCTAGCTTGGGCTGTGGGTGGATTTTTGGCAGCACTGCCTTCAAGCCAGCACTCCACCCCTCGCCAAGCTGCCCACACGCTTGCATATTGCAATGACCCAGCTTGGAGGGAGCAGTGTGATCTGGGGTCTGGCTCCTGTCGTCTCTCCTGACGTTAATACCTGCTACTTCTGGTCAAGCAGAGCTTGTTAAAAGACAAACAGGAGCTCTTTGGGAAGCCTAGATAAGCCCACCTCAATGCAAAGGTTTAATGACTGGTTTTCACTAACGACTAGCTTAAGGCAGGGCCAATAGCTCTCCCAGGCGCACCTCTCATGAGCAGTGACTCAGCCCAGAGCCTGATTTTTTCCCCTGCAGGGAGAGGAGGAAAGGCAGAAAGGAAGGATCAAGTATGTTGACAACAAACCACTCCTCCTGCCCCCCAGTGTATATTAACACTGACGCAACTCACCTTTCCCTGGGGGAGAAGCCTTCAGAGAGTCTCCTGATCTAGCCATGGCTACTCTTGGTCCCATGCACCAAGTCTGGGTCTGTGTAACTTCCCATATTACTTTCCATATTACTTGAGCCTGATAGTAAGAGAGCAGAACAGGAGCTAAACCTTCACCAAGTTGTTCCCAGTGACCTCAGACCTCAGCGCACTCTTCTGTGGGATGGGGACTTTCCAGAGAGGACCCAGCACATCTGCTGAGGCTTGCTATGCCACCAGGATGGAGTTGTGTCCCCTGGGTCCCTTCTGCACCTGTCCCAGCCCATATCTCACTACTACCATCTGTGCAGCCCCATGAGTATACCCTCCCTCTCCTCAAGCACTGATAAAATCAGGCTGGAAGACCTCCAGAATGACCTCAATCAGCCCTGAATTATTGCATAGACTATTAGGGTGTGAACAAGCCAGTAAAATCAGCCACAATCAGATCTCCTGAAGCATCGACATTTTCTTACTCAGAGGCTTATCTGCCATCTGCAGAAATAAGACTTGCGCATGCTGCAGCCTGTAGTGGATGGGACATCTGGACTGCATTTGTATACTCATATATCCAGCACATTGCAGAAGGGGTTTATATCAGGCAGCTGCAATTTTAGCCCACTATCTGGCAATGAACAGGGAGGGTCCACAGCATGCAATACATACTGAATACCACTTAGTGAGAGAGACAGCACAGGGGCTTGTTAGACTCAGCATCACAACACAATCTATGCTCTCAGGCTTGGAATGTGTTGTGCTCATTGTCATAGCCTTGCAGGTCCCTGGTAGCACATTTCCCCCATGGGCAGCAGCTCCTGCCACATCCACCTGCTCCACCAGGGGCTCTGCCATGGGCTGCAGCGTGGAGATCTGCTCCATGTGGGACCCATGGGCTGCAGGGGGACAGCCTGCTCCACCAGGGCCTCTCCACAGGCCGCAGGGGAACTGCTGCTGCGTGCCTGGAGCACCTCCTGTCCTCCTGCTGCACTCACCTTGGGGTCTGCAGGGCCGGTTCTCTCTCAGTTTCTCACTCCTCTATCCCAGCTTTTTATCCTGTCTCAATTGTGGCACTTTTTATCCTGTCTCAATTATACTATCATAAATACGTTATCATTTAAGTAATGATGGTGGCACAGCTACAAGTGCATGTACATGTCCTGAAATGCTCCCTGCATTTGTGTTGGGAAGAATTGATGCATTCAGACACCCTTCTTAACCCTGACCTGTCATGTTTGTAGATATTTGGATTACTGCCTTTTCCTTTCTCCTAAAAAATATGTTATTTTTTCCTACTGGCTGCATTTGTTATTGGAGAAATAATACATTTCTCTCATCTGTCCAAAGAAAGAAGAAAAGCAATTTAAAAAATCTATCTACAAAATTAAAATAAAAATAAAGAATTCTGAGCTGAAAAGCCAGGCTTACCTCATAGGTTTTAAAAATTATTTTATTTTCCTCTTGCAACAACAAAAGCCCAATAAAGGGAAGAGAGAAAAGGGTATTACTTGAAAGCAACCACAAATCAAACTGTTGGACTGCTTTATAATTTGTGCTGCTGGTAGGTATCAACTCCCTGCAGGACTAGTGTGAGTTGGCCTGAGTAATGGTAGCAAATTTCCAACACATGCAGGTTTTGTCTGCCCATGGAGCAGGGGAATATGACTTCTGTGTGGCTGAGAACCAGTGAACCAGAGCAAGAGACACTGAACTAGTAGGAGAAAGCTCCTCTACCTTGTGGGTACTTGGGGTTCAAGGAATCATCTGAAGCTGTTGCTGACTGTAGTGGTAGCCACAGGAAAACATGGAAGTTTTGGACTTGCTTGGGTTCTGAAATGGATTTTTTCAGAGATTTTAAAATTTATGTATTCTGAAATCTCTTAAATTTTCTTGAGATTTCTTTTCCCAAACTTTTGAAAAATTTTGTTGTCGTTTGAAATTGTGCTTTGAACACAGTATTTTGAAACACATATGACCTTTCAGGAAACACCAAAGCCAAATTCTCTTTGTTTTGATAAAAGCCAAGTCACATCTATTCAACAGCAATCCTTACAAAGCTTCCTGTTCCTGGAGGGGCTTTCTGCAAAAAAAAGCTACACCAGGAGCTGGTGCCAGGGCAAGAGAGTTAAGGGAGAGAAGGGCACCAAGCACCCTCCCTACTTATGGACTGTCAACGCCCAGCATGCAAGCTGCCACCCACCAGTTGTGCTTCCAAGGGGTGCTCCTGGAAATACTCTTGGGTGGGTGCACAGCCTTGGTGGCATGGGGACCGAAGCTGCTGTGCCCCAGTGGCTCCACGGTCCCCAGTCTCCTTGGGCAGTGCTGAGAGCAGACCTCCTCCATAACAGGAGGCTTCCTGCCCAAAGCCTCTTTAATCACTCTTTCCTAGACTGCTCTGTGCTACTTGCTCTTTAGCGGGCTGCTCTCTAGTCACATATGCAGACAGGTCTTGGCCTGAGTGCTCTCCACAAGATGGTGATCTCCTAAGGATAAGAGAAATCCTGAGCAGCAGAGGGTGCTGTGGAAGCATCTGTGAGGGAGATGATCCACGTGGACCATCTGGATTCACGTGGTGTTGTGGAGGCCAGACCAGGCTCGGAGAGCACATTTGGTGGTTCTCCACAGCCCTGAGGAGAGGTGAGCGGTGGCTGGGTGCTTCTCGCCCATGGCCACACGGGGCAGAAATTCTACAGGGATGGAGCCTTCTCTGCCAGGATGAGACAGGCCACTCTCAGTCCAACCCTGCACTATTGTCACGACAACCCTATGCAGCACTACAGGCTTGGGGCAGAGTGGCTGGTGAGGCCACACCTCGAGTACTGTGTTCAGCTTTGGGCCTCTTACTACAAGAAAGACATCGAGGCCCTGGAGCATGTCCAGAGAAGGGCTACGAAGCTAGTGAAGGGCCTGGCACACAAGTCCTGTGAGGAGCGGCTGAGGGAACTGGGGTTGTTTAGTCTGGAGAAGAGGATGCTCAGGGGAGACCTCACTGCTCTCTTGAGCTACCTGAAAGGAAGCTGTAGGGAGCTGGGGGTCAGCCTCTTCTCACAGGTAACTAGTGATAGAACTAGAGGGAATGGTCTCAAGTTGCACCAGGGGAGGTTCAGGTCGGGAATTAGGAGATGTTTCTTCTCAGAGAGGGTGATTAGGCATTGGAATGGGTTACCCAGGGAGGTGGTGGAGTCACCTCTCTGGGGGTGTTTAAGGAAAGGTTGAACCAGATGATCTTGGGGGCCTTTTCCAACCTTAATGATTCTGTGATTCTATGATTCTCTGATTATTAACTGTAATGCCACTCTGATTATTAACTGTAATGCCAACACTTGTGCTGCTTCAGCTGGGTTAGTGGTATGCATTCACTGTGCTCATTGCTATGTATTATGTTCTGCTGTTATTTCAGTAGCACTGAGCAGCAGTGGATGGGGAGGAGCATAGAGGCCTGTGCCCCAGCCTGCAGTCTGTTGAGTTCGTGTATCACGTGGAAGCTCAGAAGAGGTGCAGCAGAGGTTTCTGTGGCAAGCAAGATCTTTATCTGCAAGGATATGGTGCCTGCCTAGCAGCCCTCATCTGTGCTAGACTTTCTGTTGTATAAAGATCTGCTGCTGCAAGACACTTTCTATAGATGAAGATGAAGGCTTGAAGCTGCTTTATTTTAGGAAAGTGAGATGTACTCTTTCAGTGACAGCAGCACAAAACACCATCACCATGTGCTGGAAGAATCTGCAAAGTTCTAATTTATGCTTCAGGACCTCAGCAACATGCTGCAGCTATGAAGTTGGCCCTGATGTGAGCTGGGGTCAGTCCACAGACCTCTGGAGTCTGCTGCCACCCAGCACTGCCACTATGCTTTGGTTCACTCTGCATTTCTTCCCTTTGCAGCTGTGGAGGAGTGAGAGGGGAAGAAATAAGCTCCTCTATAGTTCCGTCCTTGTTTTCTAGCTGGTTATGAAGCTTATTGTTGCTCCTTCTGAAGAACATCAGGAGAGACTTTTCTGTTCTGTTCTGTTCTGATTAGTATTGGACCCTCGAACCATGGTGGTGGGGAAGGCTGTCATGTCACATCTGCTGGTGGAGGTTGTCTCCAATGCTGGAGGTGCTGGGGCAATGGCTCTGTGCTGGGACAAGGCTGGGAGCTGGGTTTGACTGAGTGCTTTGGTCTTTGAGCAGCGACCAAATGCAAAAGCTGTTTTTAGCCCATCGGTGTGTAGCAGGCAAGGTAATTCCTAGGCTTGGGCTCTTCTCTTCTCATTGCTTCTGACATCTGCCTGGGAGGGAGCTGTGCTCCTGCTGATGGTCCTCAGGTGTAGTTCTTCAAACCCCAGCCACAGCCATGCACCTCAGAACCATTCCCAGTGGTCCAAACCCCAATCCATATGCACTGGGTATGAGACTTTTAAAATTATTTTTTTTATTATTTTTATTTTTATTATTTTTATTTTTTTTCCCAGCAGAAAACAGCATGAAGTGCCATCTACAGCTGCCTTCTCACAATCTGTTGGGTGGCACACCCACGTCCAGCAGTGTTAATGAACCCTAGATAAAGGGACTCCAAACACAGTTTTGCCACAGGGCTCACAGTCTCCTGGAAGAGCAAGTCATGGATGGCTGGCTTGAACAGGAGACGAACCCCCAGAGACGGTCATGTACCAAAAACCTCTGGGTCCCCAGGGAGCAAGGGAGGGCTGTAAAGGGCTCTGGAGGCAGTGGGAGAGATCCATGGGCAACACAAGAGGGCTGGTCTCATCACGGTCTTGGCTGTGCCATGGCCATGGTCTGAGCTGCCCAGGGACCAGGGACTGGGGCAGCTTTCTGGGGCCTCAAGTTCCCAGGGTTCCCAGAGGCCCTTCTCAACTGCCAAGCTGCCAAAGGCAGCTGGTTCCTGTAGGTGAAAGCTACTGGTTGTTCCTTGCCAGCATCTTGCTTGAACGCTTAACTGCTGATGCATCATAGATGTCAAGCTACCGTGATCTCCTCTTTCTTGGATGCCACTCTTGTTCCTGGAACAAAATAAGGAAGCAGCCTGTGGACCTGGTGCTACAGCATCTTACTGGGATAGACAGCTTGTGATAGTCCCTTGTTGGACCAGTGGGTTGGTGAAAGGGGCCTCTCTGCCCTGTGCAGGAGACTTCTAGAGACATCGGAAGGTTTGGCTTTGGGCTGAAGTGCAGCCAGTGTTACCTGCTCTAGCTGTAGGAAGGCTGTGATACAGGAGCAGTGCTGGAGGCAAGCATGCCCAGAGGTCTCTGCATTACTGCTGGGTCTCTGTGTGCTGTGCTGAGCTCTTGAAAAGCTTCATCATGCATAACGAAGCACAAGCCATGCACAGAAGACATGAGATTCTGGAATGATGCCTTCAGTGATGTTGAAATTGGGTCTCAGCAGACATGGACACCTGAATGTAGCTACTGGGCAGATGTGGCTGCCCTGTGGGTTTGGGGGAGCAGTGAGGTCTTTTGAACTACCTAAAACACCACTGGATGTCAGAGGGTTTGCAGAGCCACATGCAGACACACCCAGAATTACTCATGTTATATGTTTGAAGGAAGTCATGCCTGCAATTTATGGAGTAAGGAGGAGACAAAACTTTATGTTGTCTCAGCACCAAGTACTTCAAACTTCATGGGCACAATTGGGGCCATACATGAGGCCTTTTAGCTGCAGAAGAGCTCAGGAGAGGAGGCAGATATGACATGCAAAAAGTTCACAGGTAATGCATCCCCTTTGACCTTGAAGGCCTTCCCTTCTTTTGCTTCACTTCACCAGGCTGCCCAGAGGTAAAGCAGCATCCCTGGTTCCCTCTGGATGATGCCTGGAAGGGGAATGGTGAGTCTAGAGGACAGCCAGACATTTCTGCTGAGCTTGGGGAGTTCTGGTGCTCAGATACATGCCTTGCTTCATGTAGGGAGCTGCTGCAGGACTCTGCTTCATGGAGCTGGGTGGCTCAGCAGAGCAGTCCTGGCTGCCCAGTACTGTCCCCACCTTGCAAAGCTCCTGACCCTGTGGGGTTAGTCCCACCAAAGCTTCTGCACAGGAAGCTTCCTCATCAACAGTCTTCTGTGGTCAGACTGTGTGTGTGTCAATTATGAGGTGCAACATTTCTCCTGCTGCTCTTTGCTCTTCCTAATACAGACGTGGGTTAAGTTGGACAGACCCTAGGAGGTCTCTGGTCTCTACCTAGTCTCAAAACAGGAAAATTTTCCACCCAGACCAGGCTGTTCAGTACTTTGTCCTGCCTAGTTCGAAGCATCTCCACAGATGGACATCCCACCAACACTCTGGGTACCTGTTCTGTTGCTTAATTACACTTACAAGATTTTTTTTCCTGACATCTGCTGCATTGCTAGACCTTTCACCAACTGTTGATCTTACCCTGCAGGTCATTGAACAAGAGATGATTTATTATGTTGGCCTTTCTTGGGACAACACTTTAGGAGTGTTGAGACAGGAAATACCATTCATGTAACACTGTAGGGCCATTAGAAGTCATTAGAATGTCTGCTCCATACATAAGCAGCTTGCCCCAAATGGGAAGCTGTTATGAAAGTTTCCCCTTCTTGACAACCAGTAATATCTTGCGTGTCTTCTGCTCTAGCAATTGCATGCCAGTGGCTTTCCCTGCCACTTCTTAACCTTTTACTTGTATTTATGTTCTTTCTTGGATACCTGTGGTTAAGGCTGTCAGTGCAAGGTAACATCATATTGCACAAAAGGAGCCTTGGATCATCAAGTTGATAATGAAATACCTACTTAATTACATGGCGCTTCTCAGCATGGTTTTCACTCTTTTCTTGTATGTGTTTATAGGTATTTGAGTTCCTGCAAATATTTTATACTTCTTAGACTTCTTTGGGTTTCATTGCATTTTCTTTAGTACCCCAGGGTGACTCAAAAACAAAACAAATCAACAAACAAAACAACAACAAAAAAAGACAAAATAATAAAAAAATACACAAAACCCAACTATTTTTGCACTCTATCCTCTCTGTGTTCTTCAGAACACTACATCTCCTCTGCTACATGCTATATCCACCAAAAGCACTGCAGATACTCTGTTTCCCACAACATACTCTGATTTGCACAAGCCATTGTAGAAGAATCACAGAATCACAGAATCATAGAATCACAGAATCACAGAATAGTCTAGGTTGGAAGAGACCTCCAAGATCACCAAGTCCAACCTCTGACCTAACACTAACAAATCTTCCACTAAACCATATCCCTAAGCTCTACATCTAAGAGTTTGCAGGTAAATTAATGCTGCCCTTTGGATTGCTTGGGTTGTGCTGTCAGCCCTGGATCTGAGTCCTGACATTTGTGCTCAATAAAATCCCATGTGAGTGGTTTTAGCTTCCCACTGAGTTACCAAATCAGCCTCTTCCTCCAGGACCTCAGCTGGGTGTGGGAAAAGGACCTGTCATTAAACAAATCTCTTACAAAGTGCCACATCCTGCTCTTGTATGTGTGTTTCATTTTAGGAAAACAAACAAAAAATAATCCCATTGGTGAAAACCACAATAAACATAGGTACATCCAAAACAGAGGTATTTCACGCTGATAGAGAAAAACATGGTAAGAAAAAGTGTTATCACTGGTGATACCATACCAAAAAATTTAGGAGCACTTTGTGCCCTGTTCTATCTTCCTCTGTGCTAGGTGGTCACTACTTGGACTCCTTCAACTCCTTCAACTCCTTCCAGACCTGTGGGTCAGCTTGGTCCACTGAAAACTTGGGCAGGAGATCTCTGTGGCCTGCAGTCATGTCCTCAGAGCAAGCCGGAGCAAGAGCAAAACTAGCTGTTTGGATAGCATTGAACATATCAATCATTAAGGTGGAAATCCTCCCGCTCTGTGGGAAAGGGTTGCTCAGTTTCCCAAGGAGGATGAGGGGGGGTTGTGCTGGCACTCAGTTTCAACAAGAAATAAGCTTCCATGGAGTGGAAACTCCAGTCAAAACCAAGCTGCCATTGTGTGTGTGATACAGCTACATCTTCAGCCAGGACAGGTTGTGGTGTCTATGCTTGTACTTCAAGGTTTCTCCCATATCTTTGCTACCCAACCAGCTATTAGTGACTTAGAGATCTCTCATCAGCCTTCGCTGAGATACCTGTGTCCTGACCAAGCCTTTCCAGCACTCCGTGTGAGGAGGACCCACTGAAGACAACATAGTTGTATGTTCTCTGCCCTCCTGGCTCTGCACCTCAACACCTGCCCTGTGCACCAAAGCTTTTTCCTACCATTTCTAAGACTTACTCTACACCCTGTGAAGAGGGGGAAGCTGTTATGGTCTTTCTGGGGCTGTGCTCCCCAGGATAGGCTCAGCCTTGCAGATTGCCAGGACAGTCCCCTGCCATGTCCTTCCTCTAAAATCTCTGTTTTCGGCAGCTCCTTGGCTCTCACATGGTGTGCATCAGGGCTCCTAGCCGCAGGAAAGAGCAAGCTGCTCAGGCAAACTTGCAGGCAGTGATTTGCAATAGATCTATCACTTCTTGTCTGGCCA
This sequence comes from Oxyura jamaicensis, assembly GCF_011077185.1. Lineage (NCBI taxonomy): Eukaryota > Metazoa > Chordata > Aves > Anseriformes > Anatidae > Oxyura > Oxyura jamaicensis. The sequence continues at coordinate 163,473 of NC_048898.1, forward strand.
CAGAAGTCCAGTTTGCTTTCCAAAGCAATGACCTCCTTATACAAATTTCGCTATTTAACACTTATGAGTCAGAACTCGGAGAAAAGCTTGTGTAGGACAGGAAAGATGAAATGGGAGAAGAGCGGTTGCAGGGTAACTGGGACAAATCAAAACTTTCAAAAGCCCAGGACTGTGTATCTCTGAGCCAGTACACAAAACATGCTCGTCTCTTTGCAGTGAGCAGAACAGAACATGAAAGGGACCTTCTCTGGTCAGGCAGGTTTGGCCCTGGAAATAATGCAGCCTGACTTGGGTATCAAATGGCCATGCTGTGAAATGAGCAGGTTCAAATTTAGTCCCAGTCCGAGCTTTCTTCTAACCCAGATGAGACATTGCAACACAAGCTCTAGACTTGAAGCTCACTGTAAAGGACCTGACCTTCTGGTTGTTCTGTGGAGACATAACATCGGCCAAACACAGCTCTTGCTTGTTCAGACCAAGTTGGAGTCCCCATTCAGGCTGGGGGTTCCTAGAACTTGCACAAGCTGCATGCAGGAAGAACTCTTCTCACTTAATGTCTTTGCTGCCATTAAAGACACAACAACAACAACAACAAAAACAGTTCAAAAACCAGGGCACATCAGCATGTCTAGGGCAGACATGTCTCCAGCAGTGGCTGGCAGTGGCTGGCAGCAAACACCCAGGTAGGGTATGAGCAGGGTAGTGGCACAGAGGGAAAGCTTTCAAACATCACAGCGACTATTTTCAGCTCTTATTTGACTTCACATAAAATGAAATTAAAATCCAAATCTGACAGTGACTGGATTTTGTCATGCCAAATGGCTGGTTGTCTACCATCCATGGCCAAAGCAGTTCCCAGAAGACCCATGGTAGTCTCTCCATTTTTGATTCAGAAATAAAGCTGCAGAGGCTGGTGGACAAAGCAGGATGCAACCCTGGTTCCAAGGGTTCCAAGCTCTTGCGGATCTATTGGATGAAGCAAGGATCTGGGCCATGAACCTCTGGAGCTCCCACTCTGACTGTCCCGCTTTCTCGAGCTGTTGGGAAGTGGAATATATCAACTATATCAATATATCAGGTATGAGAAAGATGAAAGAAATGCCCCAAGGTGGGACCCCAGTGCTGCAATCTTAGTGAGCCCTGTATGAGAGAAACACCGTGTAGACCAGGAACCGTTAATGCACTAATTACTGGCTCAGGGATGACTATCCCTTGTGCCAGTCTGGTTATGCTTGTTTTCCTCCACCTGTTTTTTGCCTGGATGCTGCTCTGCAGTCACACAGGTCCACCTCAGTCAGAGCCATGGCTTCTAGTGACAGTCCTGCTGCAAGTGGGAGGCTGAGCTGTAGACCCCAGAGTTTCTGTCCTGCCACCATTGCTCTCCTGGCAGAAGGAGTGGTGGTAAGATTCAAAGATGTGTGGTTGTAGGGGCCTGTGAATGCAGAGCTATCACAGAAGGCTGATGGTTGTACCAGCCCACGTGAGATTGACTTTGCAATCTGGATTTCCATGCCAATAAAAGTCAGACTGTCAGTGCTGTGTGAAGCTGGTATTCCTCCTTCCCTGGGTGTCTCTGTCTCTTCCCTTTTAACCCAGGCATGGTTGCGTCACCTTCTCTAGGTAATGTGGTTGTCCCTGTGCCTGCTGAGGGCATGCAGAGCTGACACACATTGCTAGTGGGTGCCTGCAACAGGAAAGCCAAGTATGAGCAGCTGGTGACCTCTTCCAACCCCTGAGCACATTCATTGCCCTTTGGATTACAGATGAGGTGGCTGGAATATCCATGAGGAGGTATGCCAAAAATGCAATTCCCAATTGCAGGGTGCCACAAGGCCGGGGTGTTCCTGATGATGTGATTGTTACCCAACAGCTCGTTATCTGCCTTCAAGAAGTGGTGCTTTGCTACTGCTCCCTGAGGTTTAGGACACTTGTGTCTGACTCACAGGGCTGGAGAGGAAGAGAGGGTGGTGTATTTGGAACAAGATTGGTCTTTCAGGTGCTTGATGGACAAGTCCCAGCCTCTCTGTTCCTCTTTATAAGCCAAGACGACCAGTTGTCTTGGTGCTGCTGTCCCTCCTGACTGCACAGATGGGCCTGGAGCAGAAGGTCAGGTTGATCTGTAACATCTACTCTCCTTCTAGCCCAGGTTATTGCTGAAAGAAATGTTCCTGACTGAGTCATGAGGCTTTGTTTATAGCTCTGGCTGTTCATTTCTTCTTTTAGAGACACATGGCTTTTTGGTGATCATAACAGTTAAAATTTCCTTTGTAGAGTCTGCTTTGCAATTCGGCGTCTGAAGTCTCTGGGTTTTGTGAGCATAAGCTTTGGTGCTTCCCAGTGAGTTTAGGAGCAATGCAAGTCCTCATGGACTCATGGTCAGACTGTTGGGCTCTTGTCAAGTGTGTTGTTGTGCTCTGGTAGGTACTTTGGCTTGGTGCTTTGGGAAAAATTCTGGCAGGACCCACAGATGAGCTGATGGATTCATAACACCCAGGGTCTGAGCCTGGGGGTGATATCGTGATGTGGAAGCTCCAAATGAGATGAACTCCTCTTGCTAGGACTCTTCTTCTGGGGCAAGAGCAGGGTATGGTCTGCTGCAGGCTGGCTCTGGACTGTGCTGGGTAGCTGGCAAATTTTCCAGGGTCATGGATGCAACTTGGATGACTTGTGCACTCCCAAGGCTTGGGTGCAGGAGGTGGAGACTGTCGTTTTGTTTGGTCCATATGTTATTGTTGCCTATTAATGCTTGCTGAATGCCACAGGTATGTGACTAACCCCTTTCCTTCCTCCTTTGCCACAGAGGCTTTACTCTCTTGAGGTACCAGGACAAGTTGCCTCGATAAATGGCTGAGTGCCAGTGATCTCACTGATATGTGTGCGTTTTGTGGCAGAGCCTGTTCCAGGTCTGAGCTATTGAGGTGTGCCACCTTAATACCTGGATGACATTGGCTTGGGCAGCAGAGCCTTCAGTTATAGTGGTGTCTTCCAAGATATATGGGAAATTTTTGTGCTTCTTCCTGCTGCCAGAGCCCACTGCTCAGGAGCTGGGCAAGGGGGTGGTAAGTGGAGGAAATCCTCATCACAAAATGTTCAGGGTTGCAAGCTGGCCATGAGCCACGGAAACCACAGACCTGTGGTTTGTCCAGCCCAGCCTTGAAAACCAAGGTGTAGATCTTTCCTCCTCTGCTGCCCTGTGTCTCAGGGCAGCCCCCACCTCCCACTTCCTTGTGTCCAGTCTGAAACTCCCTAGTGGCTGTCTGCTTCTTTTGCTCCTCTTTACATCATCTGCCTCTTTTCTGGCCAAACTCAAACTAGATGGCCAAAAGCAGTACTGTGCTCACAGCTCTTCTGTACCAGAAAGGGACTACTTCTGACAAATATAGAAAAGCAGGTTATCTTGGCACAGCATTTCCGAAGCAGCTTTGTTGGTCTTTGACAGTTTTTGCCATCTCAATGTCAATGACTACAAACAGAACATCATTGTTTAAAAGATACGTCAAGGGATGTTGCAGAACATCAAACTCACCAGACAAGGGATAGGCACTCCTTCTCACCCACTACCAAACTGGGTCACATTTTATTTTTATATATATACACCACAAAATACTGGAATACAAACAATGCTGCCCACCTCAGCTGTTTCCTATGTAGCATGTGCAGCCAGAAAATTCAATTGGTATGAGAACTCACGGTGAGTTTTGTGACAGGACAATAGTACTGGGAAGCATATTGTTATGACTGGCTTAGGGAGGACATGTCTGGCATCTGCTAATTCCTATGCAGGCCAAACTTCTCAGTCCCTTATAATCCACACTGCTTGTTGAGGTGGTTGTTGCAGTAATATGAGTTGTCTCTGATGCCCTCAGGCATGGTCTGCAATGTCTCTCCTGAGTCAATGTACACCCAGGCCAGGTGAGAATAAGGCCACTGTAATCCATCCCTCCATTCTCCTCTCCCTCCCTTCCTTCCTTCAATCGTGTCCTGAAGTCCTTTGGGCTGCTGTAGGAGCATCTGGAGATGAGCTATCAACCACAATGGCGGTTTTCTTTTCTTTTCCTTTCTTTTCTTTTCTTTTCTTTTCTTTTCTTTTCTTTTCTTTTCTTT
>NC_048898.1:167976-272712 GCF_011077185.1 Oxyura jamaicensis
TTTATTTTATTTTTATTTTATTTTATTTTATTTTATTTTATTTTATTTTATTTTATTTTATTTTATTTTATTTTATTTTATTTTATTTTATTTTATTTTATTTTATTTTATTTTATTTATTTTCCCACTGAAAAGGTTGTGAGGCATTGGATCAAGTTGCCTGTGGAAGTGGTTGAGTTCCCGTCCCTGGAGGTCTTCAAAAATGTGTGGCTGTGGTGCTTAGTTACATGGTTTAACGGTGGACTTGGCAGTGCTAGGTTAAAGGTTAGGCTAGACGACCTTAGAGGACTTTTCCAACCTAAATGATTCTATGATATAAGACAGGGACAGAACAGAGGAGCTAGGGTCAGCAAGAGTTGCTTGGGGGTGGGCTTCTGACTGCAGGGTGGGGTGGGAAGCATTAGGACATGCTGAGAAGCAACGCTAACATAATAAGACACCACAGGATGGTGTGGGTTAGTGCTTCCAGCTCCCTGCTCACACCAGCCCTGTTATTCCCCAGATTGGCAAGATGTGGTTGCTGCTGGTGGCCCTGGGCCTGGCCCAGGGGCTGTGTACTGCCGCCCCGCATGGAGGAGTGAGCCGCAACAACCCCGAGCAGTTCATGAACATTGTAAGTGCTGCAGGGCAGAGTCCTCCCCAAGGAACGTGCCAGCCTCTCCTCATTCCTTGCCTGCTGTCAGCACCCAGGGGACAGTGGTGGGGAGGGCACAGGAACCAGGAGTTTTCCCTGTTTTTCTATTGGTGTCACTCACTTCATGCTCTCAGCCTGAAATCAGCCACTCTGGCCTTCCTCTGGTGTAGATGGGCCTCCAGATCTTGCATGTGCATGTGAAGATGACACCAGACAGCATGGTGGCTCTGGGTCAGGCTCAGGGCAGATGCAGCATGTCTGGATGACCTGATGGACACCAGCAGGTCACCTTTCGCATCGGCCTTCTGTCCCTGCAGAGCCAGAAGATCCGTTTCCAGGGGTACCCCAGTGAGGAGTATGATGTGCTGACTGATGATGGCTATTTCCTCAGTGTGAACCGAATTCCCCATGGCAAAGGAGATGCTGGGGACTCAGGTGGGCTCAGTTTCACCAAGTGTGGAGTGGAGTTATGACCCTGCTCAGAGGCAGGGTAGTGTCCAAGAGGAAATCAATGTAAGCACCCACACCTTTAGAGATGGTTTTGGCAGCCAAGAGCAAAGACAAGTTTTTGTTGAGTGCTGATGGGGACAAAGCAGCCATGAGCTGTCCCTGGTGACACAAGGGACATGTTTTGCTTGTGGCAGAGCTGCCCTGGATGGGACAACACAGCCCAATGAGCCCCACCACTAGCAGAAGGAGGGCCCTGGTGACTCCTTCCCTGGAGCAAACCCATTGCCCTGGGTCAGGGTTTCCTTACAGCTTAGGGACAGGGATTGCAAAATGTTTCAGAGTGAAAAATGACCAGCAAATTATGGGGGAAGGGAATATTTAATACACAGCTTGCAGAAAATAATGCTCACTGAGGTGTGTAAGGACTTTTCCTTTCCATTTGGGAAGGGGTTTTCTTGTGTGAAGTACCCAGTTTCTTCTCCTTCAGGATCCAGGCCACCTGTGCTGTTAGTGCACGGGTTCAGTTTAGATGGTGGCGACTGGGTGGACAATCTCCCCAACAGCAGCCTGGGCTTCATCCTAGCCGACGCGGGTTATGACGTATGGATTGGAAACTGCCGGGGGAACAGCTGGTCTCAGCGACACCTGAACCTCTCTGTCAACCAGGAGGAGTTTTGGGACTTCAGGTGAGGAGGACCACAAGGACATGGCCAGGATGTGGGGCTGCCAGCACCACCCACCCTATATCCATGGGAGGCTGCGAACAGCCGGTGGATGGTAAATAGGCATCCCCTGCAGCTTCTCCCCTTGCTTCCCAGTTTCCACGAGATGGCCATGTATGATCTGCCAGCCATGGTGTCCTTCATTCTGCAGCATACCGCGCAGGAGAAGCTGTACTACATTGGCCACGCTCAGGGCAACTCTCTGGGTGAGTGGTGAGGAGGGGCCAGCTACACATGGGAGCTGGGTTGGCCCATGGTACACCCAGGTTGAAGGCAACCTTTGGGTCTGTGCTGTGTTTATTGCTGCCCTTGGGAGGAGCTTTAGATCAGGCAGGTTGGGTCTTTTCTGCCACTGCATATTCACACCAGCCTCTTGCTGGTGAAGATCTCCAGGGTTCTGCCGCCCCTCAGGTCCCCCCATGACTTCAAAACTAAACTAAAACTTTAAACTAAAAGAGGGTAGGTTTAGATTAGACATTAGGAAGAAATTATTTACTCTGAGGGTGGTGAGACACTAACACAGGCTGCCCAGAGAAGCTGTGAATGGCCCAACCCTGGAAATGCTCAAGACCAGGCTGTATGGGGCTTTGGGCAGCCAGGGCAGGTGAGTGGTGTCCCTGTGCATGGCAGGGGGCTGGAACCAGATGAGCTATAAAGCCCCTTCCAACCTAAACCATTCTGCGATTTTATGATTCTATGATTCAAGAGGTTTAACTTCAGCCACAGCTGAGGAGAGCCAAGGTGAACTTACCCAAACCTCTTAGTAATAAAGGGGAAACACTAAAAGCAAGCTACAACCAGCAAAGAACTTTTTACATTTTACGCCTTATCCTTGCTTCAGATACGCTCCCCTTTCCCTTCCCTCACAGCAGAAGTTCACTTTTCCAGAGGAAGAGATCTTTCCCCACCCAGCCCAGGTCTGAGCTGCTAGTCAAACCAAGGAGCCACCACCTCCTTCTGTAAGCTTATTTTCTAGAAAAAAAAAAAAAAAAAAATCAGTCACACATCAGAGATTTCCTCAGTCAGACTGCGCATTGGGACATATGCTGCATCCATGTTGTTGCTGTTGGGGTTATTGTGAATGCTTGCTGTTTTTCAGGTTTCATAGCATTTTCAAGCATGCCACAGCTGGCTCAGAAAATCAAAGTGTTCTTTGCCTTGGCTCCTCTTTACACCTTTCATCATGCTAAAGGTCCTGTGTTAAAGACAGCATTTTTACCAGACATAGTGCTGAAGGTATGCAAATATTTTTTGTGTTATTACCCTGTCTACTCACAATGAATTAATGAAATTAAAGAACTTTCAGCAATGCAAGTCACATTCTCTGTGTTGCAGTGGCTCTCCAGCCATTGTGCACTGAGCCCATGCCTGCACCAGATCTTGAAGAGGTGTGTGGAGAGACAAAAGAGAAGATCCCAGACAGTAGGGATGTCCCTCTCTTTCCAGTTTAGGACGGCCACATTTCACTCTAAAACATCATTACCTGTCCATTATTACTGTTTTTAAACAGAGATGACAGACCAGTTACATGAGTCTGGCTATCCCAGGCAGACCGCAGTTAGGCTGAGCTTTTGAAGTTGGTACATCAGAAGCGGTACACCAAGATGATGGGGACAACAGCATGGGGTAGAAAGGACAGTGATATATTTATGCTGCTCTGAGACCCAGGTGTGACTGTGGGTCAACCGTATTCAGGAGTTACTTGTCAGTTCTGGCTGCTGACAGGCAGCTCCTGTGAAGAGGGGTGCAGGACACACAGTGACCTGTTTCCTTGTGCTCTTGCAGACAATATTTGGAACAAAACAACTGACCCTGGTGGGAAGGGAGGAAAGAGCCATACTTGCCAAGACATGCAGCAACCTGCTAACAGCTGAAGTTTGTGAAAATGAGATCTTCCTTATTGGTGGATACAATAAGAAGAACTTGAACATGGTAGGTATATTAGCTCTTCCAGGTCACAGTGACGCACACTTGTAATTTCCAGTTTCCCTGAGCTTTTCCTAGACAAGTAGAAATACCTAATGAGCTACAAAAAGTAAGGCTTCTTCATTCTTGGAGAGTACTGGTAGGTACTTCTTCCCCAGCCTGCTCTGGGTACAAGCTCTGGGTACAACCTGGATGCTGTGGAGTAAATATGCTCTGCATGGGAAAGTGGAGAGATGATGGCATGGGAATGTAGTATTAATTACTCACCAATCAAAATGTCTCTCCTGATGTAAGATGAACCTATGTTTAAATGCATGATCTGCATAGTTAGCAATACAAGAATAAGTATAAAACCCCCAAAAATGAAGGTGCAAAAATCACTGTTCAAGGCAGTGAGTATCTGGGGGTTTCTTTTCAGCGGCATTCCTTGGGTTGGGATGTTAAACCTAAGAAATGCTGCTGTGGGTAAGAATCACTTGTGGATTTTTCTGCAAAGGCAAGGTAACTCCTGCCTTATTTTCTGCTGACCTGTGACCATGTGACAAGTTTGAAGAAAAAAAAAATTGTCTGTACCAGTTGCATTTCCATTTTAAAGAGATGGTTTTAATGGTATACCATTAAAAGCTACTCTTAGCTCTGAATAGAATAAAGCTGCTTTTGCATATTAAAAATTACATTGCAGTTATAAAACAGAATGATAGAAGAGATTTTTTTTTTGGCCTGGACAGATTTTCATCATTCTCAAATCACTTAGAAAAAACTTTCTTTCTCCTGCAGAGCCGACTGGATGTATACCTAGCTCATTTTCCAGACTATACATCAGTAAAAACTCTTCTCCACTGGGGACAGGTAGGGACTCTGACTTTATGATGACTACAACCTATGATTTTTAATCTTTGAATATGATATTTTACAATGACCCTTCATTCACCCTGGAGACAGATAAGGAGGTAGAGTTGGACAAAACCAATAAAAGATATTTTGAAATTACTACACTGAAGTGTCCCAAAAGTCACAGATGCTAGCTGCTGCTTCAGGCTGGCCAAGGCAGGGTCACCCAGATAACTGCTCCAGTCCTGCGTAAGCACCCTATGAAGGTGTTTTTTGGATGTTCTCTTTGCTTCAATATGTGGGGTGAGCACTAGCAAGTGCAAACCTGGACACCAGAGCTGTGCTGGGCAACCTCACCTGGCCCCTACAGCTGTCCTTTCCTTCTGGTGGGGCTGATCCAGGGCACCTGTTACTTGCACAGAGTTGACTCTTTGCTCTTGCCTTTTAGACTGCCAAAACTGGGGACTTCAAGCAGTTTGACTACAGGGAAAAGAATCAGGAGAAGTACAACCAGGTCAGTGGCACTTGCATCAGGAGGAGGAGAGCATGAGGTTGGCTAACTGGGATGAGGGTTGCATCCTATAGTGGCTGGTGTGTCCAGAGTACACCAGGATTTCATGGATAAGACAACCCATCTTATTCATAATTAGCATTATTAGGGTCAGAGCTGTGAATAACTGGAGTGTTTCCTCCCAGACAACCCCACCCTTGTACAGGATAGAAGACATGACAGTGCCAACCGCCCTATGGAGTGGTGGTGAGGACTGGGTGAATCCACCTGTAGAGACCCAGCGCTTGCTCCCTCGCATCACCAACATCATTCATCATGAGCATTTTCCTGACTGGAACCACTTTGACCACCACTGGGGCCAGGATGCACCACAGCGCATGTACAGGCAGATTGTTGCTCTGATGGAGGAAAATCCATGAACATTCTACGTGCTGCCTTGGGATGGAGAACCCATTTGTTCCCACAAGCTCAGGGGCATGAGTTTTGTGTGAAGTCTGCCACTCTCTTCTTCCCTTCTTAAAAATGTCTCCTATCACCGTATTTCACACAGATTTAATGGGCTAAATACAATTGTCTAATTTCTGCCTGTTTTCTGTGACTAGAGACTAAAATAAACTCTTGTATCACAGCCTAACTCCAACTCTTTGCCTGGTGGGCATTGCCAGGTTTGTGTTTGTGCCCCACTGCTGGGCTGAGGCGTGCAGAAGACCCTAGCTGCTTTTTTTTTTTTATTTTCCCTGTTCCTGGCTCAAGACATTGACCTTCTGGGGACATACAGGGATCTGGCTGGCCCCAGACTTCCTGTAAACACATCTTCTCCCTTGTCCCCACAATGATCTGGAGAACTTGAGGAACACACAACACTGATAAACATCCCTCCTCTTGCCAATGGGGAGTGTCTTCAGCCACAAAATCAACAGTCCCTTGCCATTTGTAATGCATTGCCATTATACACGGTTTGATGAAAAGACATTTTGGGCTGAAATTTTACTCCAGAAATTGAGCATGTACTTTGGAGTACGGGCTTATGTGAAAGAAAGGTGGCAAGTGACCTTGTCTATGGCTCTGGACAGACTGATGTGAGTTAGCACTGATTAGAGGAGAGGAATGTTTTTCTTGGAAGGAAGCGGAAGAAAGCCAGAGGGGTAGATAGACACCACAAGCCCAAGAGGTTGTGAAATGGCAACATCTGGGTCTTGGTGTTTGGCTAGGTCTTTTCTGGGAGATAACTCACCCAGAACAGTGTCCCACATCACCTCCTGGCAAAAATGGCAAAAACCCAGCTGTGTTTTCTAGGAGGTTGAATTTAACATGGCATGGAGTGTTTTCCAATAATATCACTATTTTCTTAACATGTATGTTGGAAATCTGTCTCCCTCTTTCTCTCTCCCTCCGTGAGCCTGTGTGGAGATGGGGAAAGTTCCCCTCTGATGCACCCTGGGGTCTTGGATTCCCAGCACCCACTTCTTAGTCCCTATGAAGTCTCCTTGCACCCCTCTCTTGCTCCCCCACAGTGGGTGGCATTTGCTGTGATTGCCGGCTGTGTCCTTCCTTCAGGCACCCTGAGCTGTGACAGCTCGGCCCCGCTTGGCTCTGATGACAGGCTGCCTCCCCAGGGATATGACCCTCAGTTTGGCAGCTCTCTGCTCTCACATCCCACCTGTGGGGAGGTGGGGAGAGTGACTCAGATTCGCAAATCCACTCAGTGCAGATTAAGGTGAGATAACATTCAAGGTATGTGCATAGATATTAACTGTAATAGGAACACAGAGAACAAATACTCTGTCAATGTGTCAATGCTGGCACTATCAGTTATATTCACCTGAGCTATGCAGCTTTATGGGAAATCGAGGTAGGCCTAGGGTTACTTGGCAGCTTTGAGGGAAGGAGAAACAGAGCAAAAAGGAAAGAAAGACAGAGATCCTGGATCCATTGTTGGACCGGCTGATGGTGGTAGTTAGTCTAGAGTGAGTCCCACTACAGATAAGTACATGCCCCTGTTTATTGGCCCCAGATCTGGCAGTGGTTGGGACACAGCACTTTTCCATACCTTTAGGACAAATCACGGGGAGTGACACCGGGCCCTTCCCCATGATGTCTGTCTCTTGGGGTGACGGCCACCTGGGCTCAGAGCACAGCCGCTTCCGGTTCATTCCCTACACATTCCCATGTCCCCATGTCCCGGGCACCTCCTACACCATTGTGGAAAGGCTGGTTTTGTTTCCCAGGAGGGGGACATGCTTTGCAGGACCCAGGATGGGCCATTAGGCTTCAGGCTGGCTTAGCCAGGAGTGTGCATGCACCTAGGTGCAGAACTGCATGGTTTGCATGTGGGCCACTGAACCTAGATGAGGAGTGAAGGCACAGCCTGAGCTCATGCTGTAGGTAAAAAGCCTAGAAATGCCCTGTGTGTCCCACACTGCAGCCCCTAAACTCACACCATGAGCAGGGAGGGGCCAGCAGCGCATGCACACTGGTGTGCAGCTGGTGTGGCAGGGTGCGGGACCTCTACACCAACTCTTGGCAATCTGTGAGATCACACACCTACCGTGGTGTCCACTAGGCAGAGAGCTCACTCCAAAGACTGTGGCGACCCAGATGGAGGGCCTGCCTGGAGACGTGGCTGTTCAGGCCTCTGGCTGCAGGGACTGCCTGAGCCTGCTGCTGCTGGGGAGGGCAGCAGGGAGACTGCCTGTTCTCAGGGAGAAGGTCTGCTCACCATGGTGGCTAAGCTCAAGGAAGAGGTGGAGAGACTGAGGAGCATCAGGGTGAGTGAGCAGGACTGGTGGAGTAACTCCCTGGTGTGACGGAGGGAAAGGCGCTGGGGGGATGCCACCCAGAGGGTGGTGGAGCCCCTGCACTGTCGCTGTCAGGCAGAGGGAAGGGACCAAAAAGACAAGGAGGGTTGGAAGTGAGTCCCACTTCGACGTCACAGGCAACTCCCCTCTCTACCTACCTTGCTTCCCCAGGTTCCCCTCCATAATAGGCTTGAGGCCCTGGATCTTGAAGGAGAGTTAGGTGAGGATGTGGTGGAAGGCCTGCCTACAAGGTCACATCAGAAGAGGCAGCTGACACCACGCCTCAAGACTGCATCTGAAAAGAAAGAAGTGTAATTGTAGTAGGAGATTCCCTTCTGAGAGGAACAGAGGGCCCAGAGTTCACCCTCATTGAAGGGAATTCTGTAGTCTACCTGGAGCCCAGATCAGGGGTATCACCAGGACACTCTCCAGCCTGGTGCGCTCCACAGACTACTACCCACTACTGATCTTCCAGATAGGTGGGGAGGAAGCTGTGTCCCATAGTCTGAGGGGAATGAAGAGAGACTTCGAGGCCTTGGGACAGTTGGTGAAAGAGTCTGGAGCACAAGTCATTTTCTCTTTCCTCCTTCCATTCTGGGGTGATGACATGGGACAGAACAGAAGGATCTGGTCCATAAATGATTTCGTACGTGACTGGTGCACAAGCAGGGCTTTGGGTTCTTTGATAATGTCTGTTTTTTTAAGACACCAGGCCTGACAGTAATACACAGGAAAGTTTTATCTCACAGGGTTCTGGGACAGGAATTATTAGCATGGGTTGTTTGGAAAGCTTTAGACTAGATACGAAGGGGAATGGGGTTGCAGCCAGGCTTGCACTATTGGGGCAGTGCCCTAGCATTGGTGAAGACTGGGAGACCTCCCACCCCTTTGAAATCAGTGTGCTCAGCTTGCTCCCTGAAGTGCCGGTACACCAATGCACATAGCATGGGGAATAAGCAGGAGGAGTTAGAAATCCATGTTTGGTCAGGAAACTATGATCTGGTGGCAATTACAGAGATATGGTGGGACAGCTCACATGACTGGAATGTGGTCGTGGATGGGTATGTCCTGCTCAGGAAAGACAGGCCAGCAAGGCGAGGTGGTGGAGTTGCTCTTTCACGTGAAAGAGCAACTCATTGTATTGAGTACTGTGCAGGGGCGGATGAGGAGCAAATTGAGAGTCTGTGGATGAGAATTAAGGGGCAGGCTGGCATGGGGGATACTGTTGTGGGTGTCTGTTACAGGCCACCAAATCAGGATGAGGAAGTTGATGAGGCCTTCTACAGGCAGCTGACAGCAGCCTTGTGAACACAGACCCTGGTTATTGTGGAGGATTTTAACTACCTTGACATTTGCTGGAAGGCCTACTCAGCCAGCAGTCTGCAGTCCAGGAGTTTCCTTCAGTGTATTGATGATAACTTCCTGATGCAAATAGTGGACATGCCAACTAGGAGAGGAGCGCTGCTGGATCTTGTCCTCACTAACAAGGAGGAGCTAGTTGAAGAGGTGAAGGTTGAGTGCAGCTTTGGTTGCAGCGACCATGAGATGGTGGAGTTTAGGATCTCATGTGGCAGGAACAGAGTACTGAGCAGAACTGCATCCCTGGACTTCAGTAGGGCCAACTTTGGCCTTTTCAAGCATTTTCTAGGGGAAATCCCATGGGACAAGGTACTTGAATGAAAAGGGGCCTAAGATAGCTGGTTAGCTTTCAAGGACTGCTTCTTCTGAGCTCAAGAACAGAGCATCCCAACAGGTAGGAAATCAGGAAAGAGAGCCAGGAGACCTGCATGGTTAAACAGGGAATTGCTGGGGAAACTCAAGTGGAAGAGGAGAATCTACAGATTGTGGAAGGAGGGGCTGGCCACTTGGGAGGAATATAAGGCTGTTGTCAGAGGATGTAGGGAGGCTACTAAGAAAGCTAAGGCCTCCCTAGAATTAAACCTTGCAAGAGGGGTCAGGGACAACAAAAAGGGCTTCTTCAAATATATTGCGGATGAAAGTAACACTAAAGGCAATGTATGTCCACTAATCAATGAGGTGGGTGCCCTGGTGACAAAAGATAAACAGAAGGTGGAGTTACTGAATGCCTTCGTATCTGTCTATAATGCCAGAGGCTCTCCTGAGGAGCCCCATACTCCTGAGGCCTCAGACAAAGTCAGAATAAAGGAGTTTGCTTTAGTTGATGAGGGCTGGTTTAAGGACCAATTAAGCAAGCTGGGCATGCACAAATCCATGGGTCCTGATGGATGCATCCGCAGGTGCTGAGGCAGCTGGCAGAAGTCATTGCTAGACCACTCTCCATCATCTTTGGTAAGTTGTGGGCATCGGGAGAGGTGCCTGAGGACTGGAAGAAAGCAAATGTCATTCTGGTCTTCAAAAAGGGCAAGAAAGAGGACCTGGGTAACTATAGATCGGTCAGCCTCACCCCCATCCCTGGTAAGGTGATGGAACAATTTATCATTGGCATTGTCTCTAGACATATCAAGTATAAAAAGGTCACTAGGGACAGTCAACATGGCTTCACCAAGGGGAAGTCGTGCTTGACCAAACTGATAGCCTTTTATGAGGATATAACCGGGTGGATAGATGATGGAAAGACAGTGGACATGGTGTATCTTGATTTCAGTAAAGCCTTAGACACCATCTCCCACAGCATCCTTGCAGCTAAACTGAGAAAGTGTGGTCTGGATGATTGTGTAGTGAGGTGGGCTGTAAACTAGCTGAAGGGTAGAAGCAGAGGGTTGTGGTTAATGGGATGGAGTTGGATTGGAGTCCTGTATCTAGTGGAGTCCCTCAAGAGTCGGTCCTGGGACCAGTGTTGTTTAATATATTCATTGATTACTTGGATGAGGGAACGGAGTGTGCAGGCAGCAAGTTTGCTGATGACACTAAACTGGGAGGAGTGGCTGACATGCCAGAAGGCTGTGCTGCCATCCAGCGTCCTGCTGGATGAATTGGGCGGGGAGAAACTTAATGGAATATAACGAGGGCAAGTGTAGAGTCCTGGATCAAGAAAAACCCCAGATGCCAGTGTAAGTTGGGGACTGCCCTGCTGGAGAGCACTGAAGGGGAGAGGGACCTGGGGGTCCTGGTAGACAGCTGGATGACCATGAGCCAACACTGTGCCCTTGTGGCCAAGAAGGCTGATGGCTTCCTGGGGTGTATCAGAAGGGGTGTGGTTAGTAGGTCGAGAGAGGTTCCCCTCCCCCTCTACTCTGCCCTGGTGAGAGCACATCTAGAATATTGCATCCAGTTCTGGGCCCCTCAGTTCAAGAAGGACAGGGAACTGTTTGAGAGAGTCCAGCACAGAGCCACAAGGTTGATTAAGGGAGTGGAGCATCTTCCTTACGAGGAAAGGCTGAGGGAGCTGGGTCTCTTTAGCTTGGAGAAGAGGAGACTGAGGGGTGATCTTATTAACGTTTATATTTATAAATATGTAAAAGGGGAGTGTCAGGAGGATGGAGTCAGGCTCTTCTTGGTGACACCCAATGATAGGACAAGGGGCAATGAATGCAAGCTGGAACACAGGAGGTTCTGCTTAAATATGAGATGAAACTTTTTTACAGTGAGGGTGACAGCACTGGAACAAGCTGCCCAGGAGGGTTGTGGAGTCTCCTCTGGAGACTTTCAAAACCCATCTGGACGCATTCCTGTGTGACATGATTTAGGTGTTCGAGCTCTGGCAGAGGGATTGGACTAGATGTTCTTTCAAGGTCCCTTCCAATTCCTAATATTCTGTGATTCTGTGATTCTACAGTATGTAACAGGTTTGACTGGGCAGGTCCAGCTCGGCTGGCAGATCCCCTAGTATTGACTAACCAGGTGGCCTTTGCCAAATGTGTGTCCCAGTTTTTGAATGTCCCAGCACCCATTGCTTTCAGTGTAGTCTTTAACAGTCCATTGTTCCGCTCAACTTTCCTGGAGGCTGGTGACAGGGGATGTTATACACCCATTCAATACCATGCTTTTTGGCCCAAGTGTCTATAAGATTGTTTCAGAAATGAGACCCACTGTCTGACTCAATTCTTTGTAGGGTGCCATGTCACCATAGGACTTGCTTTTCAAGGCCCAAGACAGTGTTTCAGGTGGTGGCATGGGGCACAGGATATGTTTCCAGCAATCTGGTGGTTGCTTCCACCATTGTAACTACGTGGCGCTTGCCGTTGCAGGTTTGAGGGAGTGTGATGTAATCAGTCTGCCAGGCCTCCCCATATTTATGGTTCAAGCCATCGTTCTCCATACCAAAGAGGCTTTAACCACTTGGCTTGCTTGATTGCAGCGCATGTTTCACAATCATGAATAAGCTGTGCAATAGTGTCCATGGTCAGGTCCACCGCTCGATCATGAGCCCATCTGTATGTTGCATCCCTGCCTTGATGTCCTGAAGTGTCATGGGCCCATCGAGCTATAACTAATTCACACTTATGTTGCCAGTCCAGGTCCACCTGAGCCACTTCAGTCTTAACAGCCTGATCCACCTGCTGGTTGTTCTGATGTTCTTCAGTAGCCCGATTCTTGGACTAAAAGGAGCATCTACATGACATACTTTTACAACCAGGTTCTCAACCCAGGCAGCAATATCTTTCCACAGTGCAACAGCTCAGACGGGTTTGCCCCTGCGCTGCCAGTTGCTCTGCTTCCATTGCTGTAACCACCCCCACAGGGCATTTGCTACCATCCGTGAATCAGTATAGAGATAGAGAACTGGCTGCTTTTCTCATTCAGGAATATCTAAAGCCAGCTGGATGGCTTTCACTTCTGCAAATTGACTCAACTCACCTTTTCATCAGCAGCTTCTGCAACTCATCATGTAGGACTCCATACAGCAGCCTTCCAGCTCTGATGCTTTCCCACAATATGACAGGACCCATCAGTAAACAGAGCATATTGCTTCTCATTTTCTGGTAGCTTGTTGTACAGTGGGGCTTCTTCAGCACAGGCCACCACCTCCTCCAGTGATATCCCAAAATATTTGCCTTCTGGCCAGTCCATAATCACTTCCAGGATTCCTGGGTGACTGGGGTTTCCTATTTGAGCCTGATGAATAATCAGTGCAACCTACTTACTCCATGTAGCATCAGTTGCATGATGTGTAAAGGGAGTCCTTCCTTTGAACATCCAGCCCAGTACCAGCAGTCAGGGTGCCAGGAGGAGCTGTGCTTCAGTACCAACCACTTCTGAAGCGGATCAAACTCCCTTATATGCTGCCAATATCTCTTTTTCAGTCCGAGTGTAGTGGGCCTCAGATCCTCTGTATCCCTGACTCCAAAACCCTAGAGGTGGACCTTGAATTTCGACAGGCTCTTTCTTCCAGAGGTTCCAGGTGGGGCCATTCTCCCCAGCTGTGGTATAGACTTTACATCGTTATATTATCTAAATCATTTTTTCATCTTGGTTATGGGTGCAACTGACACTGGTACAGTTTTTTTTTTTTTCTCTTTTTTTTCTTTTTTCTTTTTTTTTTTTTCCCCTGGTTCAGCGTTGTGGCCCATTGTAGGGCTTAGAGTGGCCTGTCACGGGACTTGGAGTGGCCACAAGGTGTATCACTAGGGTTATAGTGGCATCGATTGCAGCTCAGTAGGCATAGGCCAAGTCCCAGCACATTGCAGTTATCTGTGTATGTCTGGTATTGCCAGGGTGATGACACACCTTTTTCAAGCACTCTACCAGTTTTTTAGGATTTTTCAGTTCAGGGGTGAATTTCCAAAGCACTGGAGATGCCCACTGCTCTAGATGCCTGCCCATATCCTCCCACTCTCCCTGCCATTTGTAACTATCCTGCCTCAGGACAGATCTCTGGATAACACTCTTAAATATTTGTTTAACCTTAAACAAAACCTGAAGAGCATTCAAGAGACAGAACAATAAGAACATGCTGGTCTGAACATCCCAAGGATATCTGAAGTTTTGGAAAGCTACCATAACTTGCCTGGAGGAGAAGAAAGGGGTAGAGGAGAAAGGAAGAGTGAATAAGTGAGAATAAACATCTTCCCCAACCCCTCTGTAGATTGGCTCCTTGAAGAAAAAGTGTGCAAGGTGTAATTATTAACAGTTTCTGAGGTAGGGTTCCCAAAATACAGAGTTGATGGCAATGCTAAGGACAAATACGAGGTTAGTCTCACGGCTGATAATTTTATGATACCATAAGCCAGTGTTACACAGTACAGCAAAATAATAACCCTGTACCAACACCCAGAAATGACAAACAACACGACAGGGAACACATACACTGAGTAATGTGCCATATAACTCAGTTCAGAAAACCAGGCACAGCAGATCACAAAAATCGGCATTGTGATTACCAACTATTAAACTGATGTAATGCGTATAGGAATTCAGTTTTAACACACTCTGGTCAGATCAGTCGTTATCTCAACCCTTCATGCCCCACATTGGGTGCCAAAAGGACTGTTGTGGTTTAACCCAGCTGGCAGCTCAGCACCACGCAGCCGTTTGCTCACCCTCTTCCCTCCCTCTCTGGGATGGGGAAGAGAATCAGGAAAATGAAACCTGTGGGTTGAGATAGAGATAGTTTATTTGGACAGAAAAAAAAGGAAAATGATAATAATAATGATAACAGCACTACTAGTAATATGTGCAAACAAGTGATGCACAATGCCATTGCTCACCACCTGCTGACCAATGCCCAGCATCCAGTTCCCCCACCCCAGTCAGCCCTCCCATATTAATTGTTCAGCATGCTGTCAGATGGTATGGAATACCCCTTTGGCCAGTTTGGGTCAGCTGTCCTGGGTCTGTCCCCTCCCAGCTCCTGCTGAACCCCCAGCCTGCCCTCTGGCAGGACAGAGAGAGAACCTGAAAAGTCCTTGTCTTAGTGTAAGCACTGCTCTGCAACAAGTAACACATCAGTGTGATATCAACATTATTCTCATCCTTGTGAAATGTGTTTATTTGATTTGTGTCAGTAGGGAACAATGCTAGGGCCGCATGATGAAATATAACCTTCTATTTAAGAAAAACAGAGTGATTAGTGTACATAGTTCTTGTATCATGCAAAGGAAGGGTCCAGAAATTTCTGTAAATAGAGGGTTTGAAGGACAAACATTGAGACTCGAGTCTGGAAGATAAGAGAACAAGGAGTTTTTTTATGAAACTGCCGCCTTTTGCATGGGCAAAGCCCAAGCCTCTGATATCCGGCAAAGAGATCCAGCAAATAAGGAGAAAGGGGGAGTTGAAGGACGACCGAAGGACAAAGCCTGGGAGGAAGACTACGAGCCTTCAGCACAAGAGACCCCCAGAGAGACCACCAGAGACTGATACGCATGCGTCCAGAGAGGGTTTGGATTCCGGGAAGTAATTACAATAACCCTGCCTTTTCTAGGAATAGTGATGAATATGTATTAGTCTAGGAGCATAAAAATCAACCACCTGATGTAACAGGTGTGCGTCTTTGTGGAGCAGAGACTCCTGGTACACCCAGCGCTGTTTGCTTGCCTCTATTTCCTTAATAAATTATAAACTTTAATTAGAATCCTATTTGGGACTTTGTCATTTATCACATCCTAAATCCAAAGCACAGCACCATACCAGCTACTAGGAGGAAAATTAACTCTATCCTAGCTGAAACCAAGACAATGCACATTTTGATTTTCTCAGCCAGCTCTGCTATAAAATGCTATAAACCTGGAAACAAATAAACAAAACAAAACAAAGAAAAACAAACAAACAAACCCAAGAGATTGCCCATGTTCTACATTCAACTGCCACATTGGCCCAAGCACATGAATCCACACTCTGACCCAAAATCACCCAGAGAGTTGCCCTGCACATGGCCAAAGCAGTTCAGCTTCTCCTGCCTGGTATGCTGCAGAATGAAGGTCACTGTAACCTGTGTCCACAAGGACAGAGCCCAGGCTGGTACTGGGGAATAGTGGAGAAACGGGAAAAGCAACTGCTACCATCTAAAATGAAGCCATGCTGGAGCAATGCAGGTAATGGTAACCTGGGTCCTGAAAGGGGAAAAAAAATAATGTTTGTTTAATGAGAATGCCTGGAATTGGGAAGGGAGCTGTCTTCATGTCCACCCCATGGGAATATGGTACTTTCATATCCCAAATAGAAACTTTTCGGCATGTGAGGTTTCTTCTTCTGATGGTACTTTTTCTCCTGTGCTCTGAAGCATTTTGCAATCCCTGTGCCTGAGCTGTAAGGAAACCTTGACCCAGGGCCATGGGTTTGCCTGAGGGAAGGAGCCACCTGGACCCTCCTTCCGCCAGTGCTGGTGCCCATTGGGCCATGTTGTTCCATCCTTGGCAGCTCAGCCTCCAGCAAAGCATGGTATTGTGTCCCTCATCCCAGGGACAGCTCAAGGAAAGAGAGGTGCCTGTGTGGAGCAATTTTCCTCCCATGGGTTTCATGGGGAGTTTTCCCACATCCCTCTCTAGCACCAGCTGTTCCACAAGCCTGGAGCTGTTCCACCACTGGAGGCTTCACCTTTGTACCATAAGAGCAAACGGGATAGCCAGGAAATGAGTGGTCTTTCTCAAAATAACTAACTCAAAGCAAATCTTTGAAAAGGTCAAAGTAATAGGAGATAGTGCTCACCAAAGCCTGCTCACTGCTACCAGTAAAGTCCAAAAACAAGTGAATTTCTGCTGAAAAGATGTGCAAGAGGAGCTAGGTGGGGTTGAGCCCTTCATCACCTCATAAACCCACCTCACTATCATTCTCCAATAAAACTATTTTTTGCCAAGCTTTTCTTGCTTATCCTGTTTAGCTTCTCAGTGTCTAAACAAACAAACAAATAAAATCAAGACAAGAAAAAAATCCAGCAACTCTATTTACCCTGGAGAGGTTAACTTGCTCATGACTCTTTCCCCAGCATGAAATTATACCCAACACTCATCATTTTTTGCAAATGTTCTGCAACATTAAAAAGGGAAGAAATTTGTAGCATGGTGAATTGAGAGGTTAGATGACAAAGAGCTTTGGGCATGAGGCAACAAGTGCACCACAAGGTTCATGAGCAGATGTCATGGATGACCCTTAGGGAGGACACTTGCCCACTGGTGCAGAGCTGCAACTCCACAACAAGCCAGAGACTGGAGCAGAGGACACTGTCTCAGGTGCTCAGTGTCGTGATCTACACTCTCTGCTTCATGATGGTGGAGGTATCATGTTAAGAAGTGCATGGTAATGCCTAACCCTTGCTATGGACATCACCACCAACACAGGTGCATGATGAATTGCAGGATACTACAGATAGCGCATGTGGAAAAATGGATACGTGAATGGCTAAGGCTGAGATGGGGTACCACAAAAACAGTGATGTGAGATGTAGCAGGACATTACAGATAACAAAAGAGAATTCTGCAGGCTCCACGCAGCCTTTCTGCCCAAGGTGTGCCGTAACATCTCAGGCCTATGGCTGCCCCTTGCTTCCAGGCCATATGCAGTGGCGTCGCTTACTGAGATGCCTCATAACACCAGCTGTGTGTCCAGCAATGGTTCTGACCAAGCCCAGCCTGTACACATTCAGTGTGGCTTCAGGGACCAGCTGCTGGTCCTCACAGCATTTACAGAGGAGCACCTGGAGAAGGTGTTTCACCTGGTGCTTCCCAAAGACAGGACTCCCACTGCCATCTCATCACTACCATTAGCAGCAACTCTAGGAGGAAGAAATGGGACATCAGCATTTTATTTGTCAGACTGGACACGTAAGTAGATGATAAAATAACAAAAAGGACAGGTCTACTATGGGGAGTGGTGCAGGTCTCAGAGAAGATCCATGTTGTTTCTTACAGCCAAGAGCAATACAATTAGAAAAGAGAAGTGAAATGGCAAGTTAATATATAGCATTTTTGCAATTCTTCCTTTTTATATAAAGCCTATCATGAGTTTGGATAAACATGATGTTGTTCACCATGAATATCTACCTATGCATGTTAACTTTGCAGGAGGCTGGAATTCAGACCTGTGGAGGCAATGTTTCAATGATCCTATTATAAGACCACTGAGAAAACAGTGGTCTGATGGCCATGTCAGGCCTTTGTTGCTTATTTTGTTGAGTGACTGGCCACAGGTGAAGAAGAGCAATCTTATCACCTCTCAGCCCCTGCTGAGTTTACAAGTGTGTTTTGAGTATACACGTGGGCATTTGCATAGAAACAGATCCCAGAGAGTGTGCAAATTTGCTACAAATTCAGTAATAAAAAATAGAGATAGTAACTTTAGAAAGAGAAGAATTAGTTAAATGATGTTCAATTATGTTCCCAGTGAACAGAACTGAGCTTTTTCTAGAGTTCTTGTCAGCATCGCAAGGACTCAGGAGAGAAATCTCATCAAGAAAACCTGATTAAAGAGATGCATAATTGCATACAGCAACTCTGGAAGATCAAGGTTTTCCAAGGAACCACCATTTCCCCACCTCACTGATAATTGCTTAGCCAGGAGAGACACTTATCGGTGTCTGCATCAGGTGTGGTGAGCATATTAAGTGCTCAGCCTAATAACATGTTAGCCCCATTTATTTATTATATACGCTAATTGTTTGCTTGTAGAACTGTGCACACGCCTGCTTGCAAGTCTCTGCACACAGTAAAAGATGCCCACAGTGATCCACAAAGAGTTGAAGGTTTTAGCAGCATCACCATAGAGTATCCCAAGTTAGAGGGGACCTACAAGGATCATTCAGTCCAATTCCTGGCTCCTTATAACACGATCCCAAACCCAAACCCTATGTCTGAAAGAGTTTTCCAAATATTCCTTGAGCTCCAGCAGATTTGGTGCCATGACCACATCCCTGCGGAGCCTGATCCAGTGCTCAACCACCTCTCGGTGAAGAACCTTTTCATAACATCCAGCCTGAACCCCCTACATCACAGCTCCATGCCATTGCCTTGGGTCCTGTCACTGTCAGCAGAGAGCAGTGGGGAGGTATTGGTGTATAACTGGTTTATTTATTTATTTTTTTGAAATAAAAAAAGTATTTAATTGTCTCAATAGTGGCTCAGAAGTGTAGTAATATATGGTTGCAATTTTGCCAGGTTAAGTGTTCATTTTGAACCACAGAGTTAAAATAACTGAAACTCCAAAAATTCTGAGCACCTCCAATTCAAAGAAAACAAAATTTCTGATAATACAACTAGAATTAAGCTTGTGAGATTAATTTGCGATTTCTGAATGCCCCACCTTTTAACAGAGAGAAAAATGCATTTAATGAATACAACATAGCTTGAAAACTGGTATCAGCCAAGCAGCTTGTAGGACATCGACTGTCATAAGGCATCTGGTGGTGCCATCACCACCACCAGCAACAGCCACACTATGGATCTCCGTGTCACTGTGCTTAGTCTGGAGCACACAGCTCAGTGTTTGTAAAGGTGTACCAGCTCCTAAAGTGTGTCTGAATAACAGAGTGAGAAAAACATCACTCCAAGGAGCATCAAAGTCAATCCATCAATAGATTGCCTAATAAAAGGGTGACAACTGTTAGAGATTGGTATGTGGGATTGAATGCTCTCGCTGTCCATTTGCAACACAATGCTGAGGCTAATGAGGACAAATTGCACACATACTTAAGACTGCACCTTCAAATAACACACTTCAGGTTCCTCTTTTAAATGAAATGAAGTCAGACTCATGTTATCCCATCAACAAAATGCTGAGAACTTGGAAAAAAAATCTAATCACCATTTTATATTGCTTTTCTAACTCGGATCTTTCATGAAGAATGAAGCATGAGCCTCTGCCCATCTCTATGAAGACAACGTGGTCACATTGCTGGGGGTCTGTTAGGTGTTCAGTTCCACCTCTAACTTGTTACTGCATCTTGCTCTGAAACAGAGGACACAGGAAAACTCTGGTTGGAAGGTTACCTTGTCCAACCTCCTCCTCAGAGCAGGGCGGGCACAGCAGAACTAGGGGCTTAAAGGGCCTTGCTCCACAACCAAAGTCTTCTGATCTCCACTGGGAAACAGGGCTGAAGAACAAAAGCTTTGCTATCCCCTTTAGTGAAGCAGTCAGCAAAACCAAACAGGCAGTGATCCACCAAAGCTGTATTTGAAACACCAGGCTTCAACACCTTACCAAAGGTGCTAGAAGGAGGTCTGGGTCTGAGTCACAGATGGCGGCAGATATGCTCCCTTCACAATTGGAGATTGGTACCTACCTGACATCCAGCTCTTGAAAGGGCTTTCAAATTCATGCCACCATCTCCTCAAATCCCAGGTTGCAAGTGAAATGTGCTTGGGCTTGCTGCACCAGATCAGAGGAACTCAGGAATGCTATGTCAAACACAGTTATAAGCTTGCTGAGATCCACATTAAAACAGCCTGGAAGATTTTTGCCCTCTGATTCTACGGAGCCTGCAGAAAAACCTGACTGCTCAGATGGGAGCTGGGATTTCCAGCCCAAACCTGTCAATGGCTAATTTGAACCCATGTGCTCATGATCCCATTTCAGACTTTTATCCCTGTTATGGTTTGACTACTTTAATTTTTAAGAAATAACAAAACTGGGACGATGGTGTATTTCTTCCCACATGGATACTAATCAGTCTGAATCTATGGATAGCTGTCAAAAAGAGCCGGCAGCATCCTACTCCTCATCCATATGAGGAGGTAAAAATAACAGGGAATATGTTGGCCTTACAGTGGATTAATACAGATTTATGTTGTGAGTTACTGGTTTGGAGACAAGAGGGAAAAACTAGGTGATCAAGAAGTTTTTAAACTATGCACTAGCGGACCCTCCAGGCTGATTAATTTGCTGATAAAATGAGCAAAACCCATTCTGTCAACAATATAAACAAGTTGTATATACTCTATATGGATTGCACATTCCTTCCAACCCACACAGGGCATTACAACATGGACATTTTTTGCATTGAGAAAATGCCTCCACAGCAGCCATGGTTTTGCAGGATGGGGAGTATATATGCCCCCACAGTGCAGGGCCCTGCTGATGCTGCCTCCCTCTCAAGAATAAACACTTCACCACTGCACTGACATGCACTGTGAAGGACATCTCATTTGCACAAGCAAAAATTTCATTCACATTTTAACTGCTGCAATTCTAAAGAGATTTATATACAAACTGCTGGCTTCAGAAGGACCAGACTATCACCAGTTTCACCCAGACACAGCTCTTCTTTGGTGACATGAGGGTTCTGTGACAGCAGAGAAGCCACATAGTCACACAATGGTTGAGGTTGGCAGGGACCTCTGGGTACATCTGTTCCAAGCCCTGCTCAAGCAGGGCGACCCACAGCAGCTTGCCCAAGACCACATCCAGATGGCTTTTGAAAGTCTCCAAGGAGAGAGACTCCACAAACTCTCTGGGCAACCTGTGCCAGAGCTCCATCACCCACCCACACAGCAAAAACTGCTAACTGATGTTCATACACAGTCTTCTGTGCATCACTTGGTGCCCATTGCCTCTTGTCCTGGCACTGGGCACTAATTATTTCAGAGCTGAGTGCTCATGAGAAGAGCAGTATCCCCAATTTTTCCCTCAGTCAGCTTCGATCAATTACAAATACTCCTAAGAGCTGCTTGGGTGAATGCTCCAAAGCATGGTTCATTTCTTTATCTCTCCCTAAATGTTTCCAAGGAAAATCTATTACATCTATGTGTAACAAAATGCATAAAGGAAATGCTGCCTTAATTAATATGTGTTAAATTGAGGGTGATGAGGCCCCGGGACAGGCTGCCCAGAGAAGCTGTGGATGCCATGCCCCATCCCTGGCAGTGCCCAAGGCCAGGCTGGATGGGGCTGAGGGCGCCTTGACTGGTGGGAGGTGTCCCTGCCCATGGCAGGGGGCTGGAACCAGATGAGCTTTAAGGTCCTTTCCAACCCAAACATTTCTGTGATTCTATGACACATAAAATGGCAACGAGAACTGGCCCAGGTCACTTTTTCTGAGACTAGATGATTTGCCTATGCACCCACGTCTCTAAAGTGTTTGATGTTAAAGGAAGTAATTTAAAAGCATTGTCCATAAAGTTAAAGATTTCCAGACCATCCCAAGAAGGTTAATTTTACAGATGAAGAGAAATCTAGGGAGGTATAGAAATCACTGCAGCAATGGGATGGGTTATCAGTTTCACTCCTTGTTTCTCTCTAGACTTCAGCTATTGTCAGGCTCGTGTGTGCAACCATTCTTCCCAACATATTTAGTCAACACTGGGACATTGTACAAACACAACTTGTTTTGTTTATGAGGTTTTTTTTTTTTTTGGTGTTTGTTTCTGAATAAGAAAGTGGAAATATGTTTGTATTTAACACCTGCAAATCTCTTTTTTCTCAAATGTCTCTGAGAAAAGTAAAAGATTAATAAATCAAAAATAGTCAGCTATAATTTCTGTTTATAGCTGTTAAAAATAAAATAAAAAAATAAATCAAGTCTCTGAAACAGGAATAATTCATGGCAAAGGAGCAGAAAGTTGAGAACTGATGAGAAGATGCAGGGAAAGACACAAGTAGAGGTGAAGTAAGAGGAGATATTTCTCGTCAACATCTTTATCAATGATCTGGATGTGGGGATTGAGTGCACCCTCAGTAAGTTTGCAGACAACACCAAGTTAGGTGCATGTGTTGATCTGCTCGAGGGTAGGAAGGCTCTGCAGGAAGATCTGGATAGGCTGGACCGATGGGCTGAGGTCAACTTTATAAAGTTCAACAAGACCAAGTGCCAGGTCCTGCATTTGGGGCACAACAACCCTAAGCAGTGATACAGGCTGGGAGATGAGTGGTTAGAAAGCTGCCAGGCAGAGAAGGACCTGGGAGTATTGGTTGATAGTAGGCTGAAAATGAACCAGCAGTGTGCTCAGGTGGCCAAGGAGGCCAACAGCATCCTGGCTTGTATAAGAAACAGTGTGGCCAGCAGGTCCAGGGAAGTGATCATCCCCCTGTACTCAGCTCTGGTGAGGCCGCACCTTGAGTACTGCGTTCAGTTTTGGGCCCCTCGCTACAGGAAGGACATCGAGGTGCTCGAGTGAGTCCAGAGAAGGGTCTGGAGAACAGATAGCAATTAGTTTTTTGTTTTGTTTTGTTTTGTTTGCTTGTTTGTTTGTTTGTTTGTTTTTTTTCAATTATAGCAATTAGGTTTTATTAAATACATTCATTTGGATATGGCTGACTTGCCTGGGCCTATCCCTAGGCATGTATTTACTGTTGAACACAGTGGTGTTGATATGTTTTTGTTTCTTGTTTGTTTGCTTGAGCACACATAGGCTATTTTCTCAACTTCAGGAAGTTTGGAGAAGTTTCCTTGTGTTTAGCTGTTTCAGTACTTCACACTAATCTTATACAAGCCCTCACTAGAGAAAGAAATTTGTACCAAATATTTAGCATGTAAAAATAGTTGCAAAAAGTAACCAATAGAACAAAAAAGCAAATGCTATTCTTTTTTATATATTCCTTTACTATTTTCAAATTGTATGAAGATTGGGATCAATATTTCCTATTGATAATGGCAATTGGTTTAAAGCTTTCCGTGTCTGGTTACATAATGGCAGGCTTTATTTGGAAACAGTCAAGCTAAAGCAGGTCTCCACAACAAGTTTAAAAGTTCTGACTGGTATATTCCACATAACTCAGATTGTACGTCATGTGGAACCACATAGATAAGGCTGCAATTTGCTAGGTCCTGCATTTTGGCCACCTAACCTTACCCATAAAAGTGGCCTAGAAGAAATCTGGAGAGGGCCTCTATCAGGGAGCGTAGCCATGGAACCAGGAATAATGGGTTTGAACAAATGGAGGGGAGATTTAGATGAGATGTGATGTGAGGAAGAAATTCTTCACTCAGAGCACAAAGCGCACATGGGGCTGAAGATGCACCTGGCTTCTGTTATTTTTGTAAAGAATAGAATGAAATTACCTAAAAAACAGTGTCAAAAATAAACCCAGGGCACAGGATGGGAGGTGCAGGGCAGTCCCTGTGGCCGAGGGGCAGCCTTTCTCTCTGGCAAGCCAAATGGCCTGGGGGAGCCAGCCCCAGAAAAGGGGTCCTCAGCCCCCCAACCCTCCTCCTTGTCCACAGGAAGGCATCTTCCAGGCCGCTCCCAGCACAGCCGCCTTTGGCCATGTGTGGGCCACTCCATCACAGAGGCTTGCTGAGGTCACAGTGGCCACCACTGCCCCGCCTTTGCTGCGGGCCCTATAAAACAGGCCCCCTGCAGCTGGCCCACCACTCGCTGAGCATCTCGGCCCTCTGACTGCCAGCTTGTGCGGCAGGAAGAAGACTAGAAGAGCAAGGCGAGCAGCAGGACTCCTTGGTGTGCAAGGACAGCGATGCAGTCCGGTGAAGCACCAAGAAGGAATGCACCTGACCAGAAGGAGACCTGTCATGGGCAGAGGGATAGTGCTGGTGGCACAAGAGACACCAGTGCCTAAGGGACCTCTGGTGCCCAGCCCACAGACACATACAGGCAGTACCATTGGCACTTTAACGATGCGGGGAACAGGCCGGCCCCTCAAACACCCAGCGACAGGGGGCCTGGGCCTTACCATAGGAGCAACAGTGACATGGAGTGAAGGTGGGAGCATCAGGCAGACACCGCGGGGAGCAGAGGTATGCCCATAGTCCGGAGCACAGTGTGGGACCCAGTAATGGCCGTAAACCAGAGGGCAGCGTCGGACCCATGCATGAAAACCAAGCCGACAGTGGTATGGGACCGAGGCGTGGAACTGGACAATCCCCTGGTTTGGCACCCTGGCTTGAGGACATTCCGGATGGAAGACATCCTGTTTGGGCAGTCCTGGGCAAGGACTGGCTTAGCCTTCTGCATGACACCGTGGAGCCCATGGAGCTGGATCCACTAGATGTGGAGGAACGGATGGAAGTGGATCCACCTCTGCCAGGACAGGCCTGGGACTACTGAGGCAAGTCTTTGTGCTCTGCCATCCAAGAGCACCAACAGCATTGCAGGAGTGCCTGGCAAGCCCCTTACCCATTGCCCAGGCTCCACCACAAGCATTAGCTTGGAGCCACCAAACACCATGGACATCCTGCAGGCTTGCCTGCAAGACGTCCTGGCAATAAACAACTTTTACCAATTCTCAGAGGTTGTGTGAGTGTTTCAGTTTTTGGGGGGAATGGGCGACAGTTGCCCCAGGAGAGGTTTAGGTTGGATATTAGGAAAAACTTCTTTACCAAACGGGTTGTTAGGCATTGGAATGGGCTGCCCAGGGAAGTGATTAAGTCACCATCTCTGGAGGTCTTTAAAAGATTTTAGATGTTGAGCTTAGTGATATGGTTTAGTGAAGGACTTGTTAGTGTTAGGTCAGAGGTTGGACTAGGTGATCTTAGAGGTCTCTTCCAACCTAGATGATTCTGTGATTCTGTGAGATACTAACTGTGAAATACTGTTGTGCCCAGTATGATCCCTTTGTCTGGATGGCAATGCCTCCACCTTTCTCCAACACCAGAAAGAAACTGAACCTCTCACAACACTCATGACTTTCTATCTCCCCTGGCAGTCCTCTGGCTTCCACCTGTTTTTCCTTCTGGCTGTTCCATTCCTACTATGATCATTCCAGTGCATAAAAGGAGGAGTCAGCACAAGACCACTTTTGTTCACTTTAATTTCTGTTCGGGATCTTCTGTGACAAAAGCCCTCTGGTTAATGGTTAATGGAAAGAACTTTTAGTTATGAAAGTATGTGCCTCTATGTCACCTTTTCCATGAAACTCCTTAATAAGAGTAGGTAGGATAGGGTGCAACCTGGCCAGTACTTGAGCAGCATCGGTTTGCTCATGTAAGATGCCACATTGTGTCCTGTGTGTGCATGTCTCAGATCATAGCTGGTCTCTCCTAGGAGGCCAAAGGGAAAAGTGAACAAACAGTTGGCATCTTCATGGGGATATAAAGGACATGGGAAAACTTTTGGGGGGTGGGTAGCTGGGGAGAAAAGAGGGATATTTAAACCAAGATCCTCTCCATCCCTTCCCAAGCCAATGACTGTATTCAGAAGAAAGCAGCTTTTAAGGATGCAGCTTGCAGAATAAGACCAATGAAAGGGATCATGGCACTGTGAGGCATCTGCCTTTCACATCATGGCTGCACCCATGTTAGAGAGATGCTGTTGTTGCGCTTCAGGAAGGTTCACTCCTTTGTTTCATGATAGTATTTTCCAGCTGGCACAAGGGAGAAGCTACTGCTTCTGCTCCTGGAGTTGGGAATTGGTAGATCAGGTTGATAGCCAGACCCATGGTCTTGAAGGTCTTTTCCAATCCAGATGATTCCGTGATTCTCAGAGGACAACCCAGGCAAGGTTTGGGGATGTGACATTGTGTTTAACATGGAATCAGTCCACTGCTTTTGCTAAACCTTTGCTGGAGACATTGCAGGGTGAAAGAGGTGATAGTCCTTGTGGGGTAGGCCCAAGGTGGGTGTCTCTCTGTGGTCAGGTTAATCCCTCCAGGATGACTGATGGGGAAGCAAGTGACTAACACTAACAGAGGGACCCAAAGTCACCAGGCAGCTTCAGGCACTGGAAAGCAGCCCCAGGCACCCATCTGCTTGTCCATGGGCCCAGTAAGGGACAGCAGACGAGGCTGGGCAGCCTTTGAGATCTTCAGCCCAGCACCAGGCTGGGGCAGCTGAGGCTCTGTGGCTGAGCCGAACTTGTCTAATGGCAGAGCAGCATCCAAGTAAAAGTGCTGGTGGAAAATAGCATCAGCAGACTGGTGCATAGGAAAATCACCCCAGGGCGGTAATCAGTGTGCTGATGATTTCTGGTCTGTCCTGTGTCTCCCAGGGGATGGTGTAATGCATGGTCCCATGTATCTCTGAAGCACAAAGAACTGGGGACTCACTTCTGTTGGATTTTGTGTTTGTGGAGCCAGGGTCAAGATATCCAAATTCAGTTATGCAGCCCAGATCCTCCTCGCCTCAAACACCAGAAAGCTCATCCAAGCCACAAAATACACTAACCACTGTTCCCAAACCCAGCTGTGCCCCAGCCTCTGTTTTAGTCCCATGCTGATGCATGCTGCAGGAGCAGTCATTTTGGCTCTCTGAACACTCACAGAGTCTTGCACACCCTACTAGGAGCAGACCTGGGGGCCAAAATGCTGCTTTGTGTAGCACTTTTCCCCAGGAAGACTCAGCGCATCATGGAAGGATTATGCTTGCCATAATCCCCAGCTTCTCTTGCATCAGTGAGTTGAAATAATCCCAGAAGCAGCTTCAGGCTACACTGTTGTAAAATACTGCACCCCATCTCTCCACCATTGTACAAGCATGCGCAAACTCCATAGTAGTGCTGCACACCAGTGTAGGGTCCCTTGGCAAATACTAGTTATGTTCCTTTGCACAAAATGTCCCCAAATGCATATTTTTGAGGAAATACCAACATATTACAGAGGACCTAGTACCAAAATTTAGACAAGCTTTGTGTGATTTTCAAGACATACCTGGTCTTCCAGCAATACTGTGCTTCTGCAGTGGCCAGCAATATCTGAGATGCAGGACTCCAGCTGTGTCCAGCATGGTGTGTCTCTCATCTACAAATGATTCTCACTACTGGAAGTTAATTTATTTTAATTGCAATAAGGATTTGGGTCATGGCTTTGTTTCACAGTTTTAAAAGAGAAACAAAATATCACGTCTCATCATTAGACACAATGAAGGAAACGAATTTAGGAGAAATCCCTTCTGTACTGATGGCAATACACCAAGTGAAGCTGCATTTTTGCTATGAGCAAGTTGTTTCTGGGGAACAGGAAAGAGATATTTTATTTTATTTTATTTTTTTTTTGAAGTGTTTAAACAGGCTAAATTTAAGCTAGAATTTGTACTACTGAAAAAGGTGCTCAAAGAATATCTTAAAGATAGAAAAGTCAACAATTGCATAATCTGATTATGGAATAAAATTTAGAAATCATTTTTTATAGAGGAGAGAAAAGTATTTACTGAAAGATTCTGGAAACAGACTCTCTTGAACAAACTGAAAAACAAGATTAGGCAAAAGAGTATTACTTCAAAAGACAATTTTATAGAAAATTTATTGGAATGAGGCAGAAGAAGCATATTTAGGAAGAAAACAGTGGGAAAAAATTAAAGCATTAATTATTTGCTGCAAGCAATGTGGCCTTGCAATACACAAGGAAATCATAACAAATGCAAATTTCTCTTCATAAATAACTTTCATTACATTTTCATTTCTGCTGGCTTACATTGTTCTTCACAGAAGAAAGGCTTAGGACAGGAAGAAAGCGGCAGAGGATAAAGCACAGAGCATCATTGTGTCACAGCATAAATATATGGTGTGCTCTTGTGTTTTTCACTAGGAGGTACTCTGTGAAGCTTCCCTCCTGTTGTGGTTTAACCCGGCCAGCAGCTAAACATCACACAGCCATTCGTTCACCCTCCCCCCTCCCTCTCTGGGATGGGGGAGAGAAACGAGAAAAAACTGAAACCTATGGGTTAAGATAGAGACAGCTTATTAGGACAGAAAAAATAAAATAATAATAATAATATATACAAAACAAGTGATGCACAATGCAATTGCTCACCACCCGCTGACCGATGCCCAGCCCAACCCCGAGCAGCCGGCCCCCCCACCCCGGCTAGCCACCCCTATATATTGTTTAGCATGACGTCAGATGGTATGGAATACCCCTTTGGCCAGTTTGGGTCAGCTGTCCTGGGTCTGTCCCCTCCCAGCTCCTGCTGCACCCCCAGCCTGCCCGCTGGCAGGACAGAGTGAGAAGCTGAAAAGTCCTTGGCTTAGTGTAAGCACTGCTCTGCAACAAGTAACACATCAGTGTGTTATCAACATTAGTCTCATCCTAAATCCAAAACATAGCACTCTACCAGCTACTGGGAGGAAAATTAACTCTCTCCTAGCTAAAACCAGGACACCTCCGAAGGATGGCACAGATGCTAAAAGTTTACATGGATTCATAAAGCAAGTGGAAAAGACTTGCAACATCCATCACAGAGTAATATATAGTATCACAGCTGGCTTGTGAAGATGGGAGATGGTTATTCTTAACAATTCAGCTTCTATTTTTCCATGTAAGTAGGGAGCCTGGAATGAAGAAACTTTTTCTAAGGTGTTTTGCCCACACAAAGAAATGCTGACATCATTTTTTTCAGTGCAAATGCTGAGAACCTAGCAAGTTTGCTGAGATGAATTTAATAAAACTTGTCCCAAACCTGTGAAGACATGACCCATTTCTTAATGTAGACAGACTTTATCTTATTTGTTTATGAATTACTGATATTGACAGTAATATTCACTGAAATGTAGACTGAACCCTCTGCCATTTGGCAACTACCAGCATGCATGTATAGATGATGCACTATCAGGGCTGATTTTTGTGGCACTGCTTGGTCTGTCACATGTATACATAATGGATTTGAAGAAAGCTCTTTAGTCAGAAAATATGCAACTCAAAATAAATAACTCAATCTTATTACCAAAATATCTCAGAAAAAGCCTAAGACATAGGTACTGTGTACATTCCTTCAGCCTTTTTTCCTTTGTATTTTGTACATCGTATATCAGAATCACAGGACTGTTGGACTGTCTGTCTTGTAATTGCTTTTCAGAACATATTTTTCTTAATTCATCCTCTCTGGCTTCTCAGTTGTTGGGAGAAAAAAACAAACAACAACAACAACAAACATTCAAAATGGGATTAATTGCCATTTTTATTGAATCTTAAAGCCACTAGAAGCATAATGCCTCTCAGGAGATGTAGTTTTTTCATCACAGACCTGTAAACTCTCTTTGACCCATGCTGGTAGTCTTAAAGGTCCAGGGGTAACAGTATCAGTCCTGAGACAGCAATATTGAATTTTGTGTCCCTGCTGAAGCCAGGAATAAACTAAATTATGATGGGGTCCAGATTCCCAGTTTCTTAAGTCTGTGTGCTTGTAGGGGAATTGCAAGCTCTTTAAAGCATACCACACAGGAAAGGCTACATGAGATTCATTGAGTCTCAGAGGAAACATAGCTGTGACACTAGACTAAATAGAAGTGTCTGAAACCCCAGATTCCTTAATTATGCTTTCTATACCTTTCTATACCTTGTGAATGAAACATGGCTGATGAAAATAAAAGGAGAAAGAAAAAAGGAGAAAGGAAATGGGAAAGGAAAAGGGAAAGGGAAAGGGAAAGGAAAAAGGAAAGGAAAAGGAAAAGGAAAAGGAAAAGGAAAAGGAAAAGGAAAAGGAAAAGGAAAAGGAAATGAAGTGCCTATACGGATGTCAGCCTCAGCAGTCAGCCTCCTCTCCTCACTCCCATCACTGCTCTAGTTAAAGGCATAATATTTTTGTCTACTACATTTAGGTGGTCCAAATAGTCAAAAATTTCAAAATACTTCAAACATAATGTTAATCTTACAAGACATATCAGCAAAAATGTATCAAAACTGTAGCCTCAAAACAGCAGCTTTATGGATTCTTCTTCATCATATGGACTATTTCATGATACAATATCTCTGCTGCATCAAGGCCCAGTAAGAAATCCATATGGTTCCACTCAGGAATTGCCCTGTAGTGAACTAGGTTAGCTATCTGTGGGAGCAGGAGGGCAACGTCGTGAGGATCAGCCAGGCAGTCAGCTCCACCACTCCAGATGGCAGTCGGCACTGTCATGTTTTTCACATTGTAGAGCGGTGGACCCATCTGAATGAATGGAAAAGGACAGTTTCACAAAAGATAGAAAGTAATAACAGGAAAGTGCTTGGAAACACGTTAGTGAAGACAAGACATAGCTGGAGTGTTGCTTAAGCTTAACACTGCAGAGTCTTGCCATCAATTAATTTTTCACCACCATACCTCCTCACCAGTTAAAAAGCATGCTAGTTTCTGAACAATTTGATTTTTCTTGCTTAAGGAAGCAAAGGGTTTTTTTCTTAATCATGCTCTACCTCTGATATTCTTCTTGCCATAGAACAAGAACTGCCCAAGCTCCCACAGGACACAGATCTAACTGCTCAACTGCTCACCATTTGTCTTGCAACATTAGATCAGGGTGCCAGCACCTTGCTTTCTGTCATGGCTAGAGAGAAATTACAATCTGGATACAGACTTCAGTTTCACTAATTTCAGACAGTAACTGGTCACATGGTTATCACTGTTGCTTTTATATGTCAGATTATAGCCTCCAGAAAAATAAATAAATAAATAAATAAATAAATCCCAACTGGTTAAGCAGAAAATATCTAATACTTTATTCCATTTAGAAGATGTTTGTAAAGTAAAGTTTAAAATAGAAAATACTGTTGTTCCAAGAGTTGATACTGCTGACTTACTGCTTGCATGCCCAATTTGCTTTGTCAATAAAGGACAATAATTTCAGTGATTAATGCACGCAAGGATGAATATACGTATACAGGAGGACCACAACTTTAACCATTTGAAGCAGCTCACCTGCCTATAGTGAAGACTGTTATAGATGCTTCCCCCATCATAAGCTCTCAGTGCACCACTTCGAACTCCCTGCAGAAGATTCAGAAGGAAATGTTTTAAATGGTCAGAGCAATCATGGAAAAAGTAAGCTCCTGAATTATTTGTCAATTTTAGTCTTTTTTGAGATTTGGAAATAATTTTTTCCTCTTTTGAAGTGAATTGAAGGACAGCATGAAGACAGCAAAGACAGAAAGGATTTCTTGAAGGTCTGTGGTTCTTTCAGAAAAGAAATACTGATCACAAGCACAGAGTGCCAAATTTTTGTTCTGATTATGACATTTTTGTTTCTTTTCTACTTCCTTGCAGTGGTATGGAATAAAGAGAAAGGGACATCTTTAGCTTAATAAATTTAGGAGTGGGTTGCACATTAAATTTTCAGGGGCAAACATGGGATCATGGTCTAAATGAAATTACAGTTCTGTAGGGGTGCAATCAATTCAAAAGAGGAAACCGGAAAGTTAGTTTTCATCACTGAGCTGGTAAGATTTTTAAAGTGTATCTCACATGTCTGCCATAGGTCCAGTACAATTAATTACTATCATTATTTTGGATAAATGAACACAGATTATATTTATATAGTTTGTGATTAACACCAGAATGGGAGGAAATGAAAAGCAACACGAAGTCAGGGTGGCCCAGACAAGCCCTGAACAATCCCCTGATACAGAGACCCTCTCCTGCTCTAGGATCTGCCCCAGGGCTGCTCCCTGCTCCAGGGAATACAGGTTTTCTCACTTTCAACCAGAACCCCTTGAGCTGAAATTTGTCCCCATCACTCCTAATTTTTTCTCCTTGCCAATATTCATCAGTTAAGCTGAAATTCAGTAATATGTCATGTAAAACTTCATACATCAAGAAAAGCAAAACCAATGGTCATATAGAGAATGCAAACTAACATGGATGAGCCACACCACTTGAGAAAATGGAGTGTGTTACAGAAACCACAAAGCTATTTTTGGGTCTCTGAACAGCAGTAGCATGTTAGCAACAAACTGTGCTCTACATACAGTCTGCGGGACACACTACAAAGATGTACAAATTGGTGAGGAACCAGAAGAGATTAAGAAGAGGCCTTTTTGATCCACGTTCTACAAAGAAACGTACAAACAACTGGGTGAGTTTAACCTAGGAAAGAGAGGATGAGGGCAACATAACAGAATTTCACTGTCAGACAGGCTCTGGTGGTGTCTGTTGTCCACGTCCACAATGGGAAGGATGAGAAATAGTTTATTTGGCAGTAAGAGAATCTGTGTTATATATTATAAAAAACATTTCTAATTACAAGCACAGGGAAATATAGAAATTGAGTCCCAAAGAAGGCTGTGGTATTGTCATACTTTCCTTTAATGACAAAATTGGTCCATCCTTGACAATTGTTTTCCTGCACAGGGTTAGTGCTCAGAACAAGTCAGCGTCCACAGGTATTTTCCCCCTTCTTTCTGTAGTAGGTAATAGTTTGTGTGAGAGTATTTGATTCACAATCCAGTAAATCCTAGTACTACCCAATCTTTCTGGCTGCTGTCTCTACCTTACCTGAATCTACAGGGTGAAGGACTGTTACCTTTTGATAGCCTGATTATCACTACGTTTTGACCTACCCAGTAAATCTGCAGATGCTGTCCACGAGAATCTCTGCTGCAGTCCGACCTCTAATGGCACTCAGGCTGCAGGGCAAGACTAGAGCTGGTCTGAAATAAAATCCCTGAAATGTGCCTGCTGGGAATGCAGGGTCCTCAGCTCCAAATGTTTCTCCCTGCAGATCCAGTGCTTCTGGCCCACTTGTTGATAAACAGGTAATTCAAGAATCCACGTAGCATTTTATGATGGGGTGAAAACAAAATCAGCAAAGATATCACTAATACATTGCAACAGACCAATACTGACCACAAAGGACTGACCACAAGGGACTATTATGATAACCCATAGTGTTTTGCACAGGAAGTAGCTGGGGAAGTTTACCTGCAACCAGTGGATTACATTTTGTACTGATGTTCCCGCTGGGGCGTGTGCTGCATACACATCTGTTCGGCTCTGAAAGGTGTCAAACACATTTCACAACAGGTTTCACTTGGCTCCATGAAACAGGGCAGGCAAGGCTTTCTCTTTCAAAAAGATACCAAGGGCACTTCATAGATTTGTTCCTACATACCATATTTACATTCTTCCAGTTAAACCCAAAGAGCATGGACAAGAAGTTCCTGCAGGTCTTTGAATGGGTACAGAATTTCAAAAGGACCAGCTCACCCAAGATAGTGTGTGGTAGAAACTCTTTGGTGCCAAACATTTCCTGCAAAATTGCAAGCATGCTAATAAAACATGAAGATTCACCACACTTTTCCTCAAAGCACTACTACTTCATAGCTTCTATTTTATCTGTGTTGCCGATGTGTGGACCCTTCTTTGCAGTCTGTTAAAAGTTCCTGTTTCATGATTTTACGTTCATGACTGTCTACATTCGTTGTACTTTTGCACTAAAAGGCAGGACACTGATCACAGTCTCCGCATTAGTCTTATTGTCCAACACTTTGATACCTGCTGCTTGCACATCTGCTCATAACCCTCTAGGCTCTAATTCTGACATAATATTGTGGAGACAAAATTTAGGACAGGATAGAAAGATTCTGGTATGAATCTTTCATACATACTAATATGTATGATTCCCTTCATTATGAAAACAGAGCAGAGAGTTGATCTCTCTGTAAATGATTTGAAATTTGCTATGAAGGTCATTTCAGAATCCCTATGAAAAAATACATTCATTATGGCTATGTGGAAAACAGTCTGTGCCAACATACCTTGAGACCATAGTCAGAAAAGAATGCTAGTTTTTTAAATGGACTTCGAATAAATGCGACTGTGGCCACAGGTGCTAAAGCAAAGTGCATTTTAATTTTCTGAGCCAGGTGAGGTATAGTGGAAAAGGCTATAAAAGCTGGAAAAAAAAGAAAAAAAAGAAAAAAAAAAAAAAAGTGGCTTACTCTTTCAAGGCATTCAGGTACATAGTTTAACTTTAGTAAGAACTGCTTTACAGATCCCAAAGATAACAGACTGCCTACACTGCCATAGGTAATTGCCACAAGACTGCTCCTGCTGAACTTTTGTCTCACCATCCCAGGGTGGGCTGTGATCCAGCCCAACTTTCATGTGTTCCTATTGCTCGATAGCTGGGTCAAGATGACATTTGCAGACTAATCCTTTCTTGCAGGAAAGTTTGCTGTTGGCATTGTTTCACACAAAGCTGCCTGGGAACCTTTACTAGTTGGAAAGCAGCAGGCTTAAAACCTTCCTGATCACAGGTCCAAGAGTGGATGCTGAAATGCCATACGCTCACTCCAAGAGTTAATTATTTTTCTAACTATATTGGCCAAAACTCTGATCTGGCTAGCAACAGGAATTATTCTGCAATTTCTGTGAGGAATGCAGAGCATGTACCGCTTTATTGATGATGGGCTTATATCCGTATTCAGTTTCCAGCGCAATGAAAAGAAAAAAAGACTATGGCATATATAGTTAAAACTAGAAATGTTATATAACAGAAAGCTGTTCCCCACCAACTTACCTATAGTGGTGCCTTGTGAATGACCAATATAATATAACTGCTTTTGTCCTGTTTTCTGTTCAATAATGTTTATAATTGCTGGGAGGTCATGTTTAGCCATTTCATCAAAGCTGCAGAAGGAACAGTTGCTATCTTACTTATATGTGGATTACCTATATCTAAATGACAGTCATCAACAAAGCACAAAACCATTGGGGAGGGCAGGACAATCCCACAACTGTCTCCATGCTACTTAGTATGTTCTTTGGTAAACACATGGAAAAATACTGCCTGTGAGATGTATTTTGTGTCCATTCTGAGACCACTCCCAACATTTTGTGAAAAACACTTGTCTTCCCCTTGCCAATTAAATGTGTTATTTTGCAAGAGACAAGAAGGTCCAGTAAGACAATCTTTTCAGGTGTGAGTATGGGAAGTGCAGGCTAATGGAGCAAGGGTCTGACTTCTGGGGGTATTAAAGACATTGAACTGTACATGGTTTTTCACCATTGCTGAAAGCTGTGTATTATGCACCTAAAATAAGAGGACACGCTTCAGTTCAGCCTGATCCATTCCTTCCCAGGCTAGAACAGCATCACTTTTGAAAACAAAAGAAGTCATTTGTATCTTAGTTCCTCGAAGTATCGCTGTTTACCTGAAAGCCCAGAATTCCTTTCGTTTGGGAGAGAGGACCTGATGTCGCTTGGACCAAGTGTTCCCTCTGCTGTTTCCTATCCAAACATCATAGCCAGCATCCGCAAGAATGAAGCCCAGACTGTTGTTAGGCAAATTGGTAACCCACATGCTGCCTTCTGCAAATAAACCGTGCTGTAGAAATACAACAGGCCTTGGACCTGAAAGACAGGCATCATGACAACTTTTTTTTTTTTTTTTTTTTTTTTTTTTCCTCAATGCTGTCTGACAGCATTTGAGACAGCTCAGGAATTCTTTTACTTTTTAAGTGTACAGAAGTTTGCAGTTCTGCTTCCCTTGATTTCAGTAAAACAAGTTAATTAGATAGCAGAAGCACCAGGTGCACTATACCTCAAAGTGCTTTGCTCTTTATTCCCCAACGTCCTTTCTCATCTTCTCTGTAACCAACCTATCTAGGTAAGTCAACATCTAGAGCTGGGGGATAGTATACAAAGAAACAAAACAAAACAAAACAAAAGAGTTCTTCCATTCTCCTTAGTTTCTCTAACCCCTAAACAATGCTGGCAGATCTTCTCTGCTCTCAGAGATGTCCCACCAAGCTACAAAGATGTGCTTGTGAGTTCATTGCTGTCACGATGAATTTCAGAAGGAGGCAGAATAAGTTTTCCTGTCTGGCCTATCTTTACTTTGGACAAGTTCCGAGGGCTGGGAGGATGAACACCCAGAGGCAGGGAAGAGAATCAAACCCTTGTCTCCCACACCCTGTGGCAGGTCCCTAATTACTATCATAAATATGTATAACACATAATATGTGATTACTATTATAAGAGCAATATACCATTACTCTCCCTACTCTAGATAAAACCAGCTGGTGCTGCCTTTTCAGAGACATCTCATCATTTTCTCTTGTCTCCAGGAGCACAACTGGGTCAATTTTTCAGAGATGCAAGCAGATTGGTACCTATGCTCTGCATCTCAGCTTTTGGCAGAGTTGCTTTGCTGGGAGTATTAGCAGAACTTGGGTGCCCAGGTAACTTTGTAGGTAAACATGGAGGTGCCTGGAGAGGTGAGAGGATAAGAACAGGAAGTTCTGGCTGAATATGAGAAGCCACTTCTTTACTGTGAGGGTGACAGAGCACTGGAACAGGTTGCCCAGAGAGGTTGTGCAGTTTCCTCTGGAACTATTCAAAACCTGCCTGGATGCCATCCTGCACAATGTGCTCTAGGTGATCCTGCTCGGTA
The DNA here is from genome assembly GCF_011077185.1 of Oxyura jamaicensis. Lineage (NCBI taxonomy): Eukaryota > Metazoa > Chordata > Aves > Anseriformes > Anatidae > Oxyura > Oxyura jamaicensis. Next base: position 204,675 of record NC_048898.1, read on the forward strand.
TGGGGGTTGGATTGGATGATCTTCAGAGGTCCCTTCCTACCCTGGCCAGTCTGTGATTCTGTAATTCTGTGACATCCCTTTTCTGTTGAAATTTTGGATCTAGAGCCTCCCAGTTTTGCTCAAGTCTCTTTATCCTCATTTCCCTAACCTTTCACCCTTTCTTTCCCCTCTCCTTGCTCCCTGTGAACAAAGGGAGCTCCCTCAGGTACTGTGACTTCTGCTCTCTCCTCATTGTCACTCCTCATAGGACAACATGGCCCCAAGGTAGCTGTTCAAGGAGTATCAAACTGCTCTGCCAATCTGCTACACAGCTGCAGGACCACATACTAGGAGAGAGGCTCACAAAGAAAACCCAAGGTGTGCATGGGGCACTGGTAGATAAGATGGATGGTCCACTGTTCACTGCCAGGACTGCAACCTGCTGTGTGCATGGAGCATCACCCATTCTACACAGGGGAGAAAACATCACTGCAAGGGATCCACTCTCCCTACAAAGTCTTGTTGATCAAAAGAGACATTACAGATACCAAAGTCATAGCATGTCCTTGGGGTCTTGAAAAACCTCCTGCACAAGCCCCGGTATTCCAGTCAGAAGACAACAACTTAAGGTATGTCTTTCCTGTATAGCACAGATTAATTTTACCTTTGTTTTCAGCATTTCCTCTCCCATAAGGAATTCTGTTAATCTGAAGGATATATCCATCTTCAGTCACCACATCATACTCCTCACTGGGGTATCCCCAGAAGGAGACCATTTCACTCTGTAAGTGAAAAAAGCAAAGTATAGTGGTGCTCACCGTCAATGTAATCCATAAGTAAAAAGTTAAAAAGATTTTTTAAAAGTTAAATTAGTATTTAACTACTGATAATTTATATGACTGTTACGACACAACTACTGCCTCTGTTCCATCTCTGTCATACTTACAATGTTCATACGTGCTTCTGGATTCTTAGAAAATAGAAAATCAAGGAGCTGCTGCCCAGACACCATCCCATGGACCAAGGACATCAGAGCTAGAGCCAGCCACATCCTCGGTTTGCCTAGAACAACACATTCACTGTGTCACTGCTATCAGAAGCAAGGGAGCCTCATAACACACCTGCACTAACAGCTTTGATTTCATACCACCTAGATGCTCGCTTGATAGTCAGAGAGAAACACTGCTCATTGATCAAAGCTCAGGAGACACCAACACACACACACACACACAGACCTATACAGACACACACACACACACACACACACACACACACACGGTAAAGTACTACCTGTGCTTTCACTGTAAGCCATCAGCAGGTGATTTAGAGCAGTGAAAGGAGAGATGTGGGCAGGAAAATACCTCAAGGAGGGACTCAGACTTATTATGGTGGTTTAGATGGTCTTAAAGCATTAATGTGTATGCAGTGGTTCAGAAAACACATGCTAGTTGGGATATTCTCAGGGAGGTGGAATGGGATTTTAGGAGTTCTAGTAAAGGGCAAGGAAACAATCCTTGTAGTCTCTACAGACCAGTGGAAATTGCAAGTGTGTTAAAATACAACATCACATGCCCGATCTTTTCCTGTTATTTTTGATTAAAGTATCTCTTCCGCTCAATAGAAACCAGAAGACACATTTGGGCCCCAGCCTGTCATGCAAAGACCTTGACCTGATGGGGATCAAGGGATGTTTGTCTCTGTCTACACAAATTTCAGGAGTGCAATGAGCCACTACAGTATCTTGGGTTCCAAGATACTGGGTTGGACAGGGAACCACCAGGGTGCCTTCAATCTAAGTTCTTCTGTTACGATATAGCCACTACAACATCTGATGAAAGACTGTCTCCCTTATGTAATTAAAATGTGTTTTAGGTTGTTTTCCAGTTCTCAGACCCTGAGCCAGACCTTCTTTTATAAGCACAAAAAGGATGTAGGGGTTTGTCATAGCAGTTATGACATAGTGCAAGCCACTTCTCCTTATCTCTTCCCAACTGCATTACAGGAAATGGTATAACTGAGCTGCTGCTCTGCCAGGGAGAGCTTTGTAACATTGCAATGCCGTTTGCATCACCTGTTAAGTCAACTGTCCAGGTCTACCCAGGAGGCAGAGTAAGAACACCAGGTTGATTTTGATCAATCTTTTAAGAGCCAACATCATATTCATTCCCTAAACAGAAATAAAATAATGAAAAGAAAGCCTCTAGTCATTTGCTCTTCTCCTTGATTATAGTGAAAATGACAAAATTAATTACATTTCATTTAGAAAAGGACACTTGTTAGTGCCAATCTGTATGTGAATTGCATCACCTCACTTGGAATCAACATATATTCCAGTGGATCTAGGAGTCACTCAATAATACTGGTAGGAGACTGGTTGAAAACAGTTTAAAAATCCTTTGTGCACTGGAAATTTAACCTTCCACAACAGGTGGCAAAAGCAAATGGGAACTTCTGGGTCAAAAAGGTTTATGGACAATAGGTCTGTAAACAGACACTGAAAGGGCTGGACAGGGTTGTTCCCTCCAACAACTTTAGACACTAGGCGACATCAAGGTGACGGACCAAATAAAATGGCCAGGCCCGTGTGCTTCCCCTGGGTAGTCTCCCATTTCACCTGTACAAGGCAGAGAAAGCTGGGGTAGACCAATCTCTGATTTGACCCAGAAGACCAGGCTTCACTCCCCTCTCCTCAGCCAGACACAGACAGTTGGGTTGAAGCCGTTTTCCTTCAGCCAGAGCCATAAGCACCATTCACGTACACATGCATGCTTAGACAGAAGCCCAGCTGTACAAGTATTTTTCCCAGACCCACCTCTAGAAAAGTGATGGCTACCAGCCTGGCCGAAGGGTTGCACAGCTCCTTTGAAAGGAACCAGTGAGATGTCAGTCCCTCTGATGGACAGGCAGTACACGAAAGCAATGCCGGGCACGCTGAGTCGGCAGGAGATGAAGATGGGGCACACAGTGGCAGCTGGGGACCAATCCCCACTCTGCGCTGGTGTGCTGCACAGCACCTGTCACCTCTCTTAAGACAACCCTATTTGAACCATCTCGAGGGTGGGGTAACAAGAGCAGAGAAGAGTAAATGTAAACACATTGAGATGTTAAACATAAATAATTAGGCAATACCATACTTTAGAAAGTATGGTTGCCCACAATTTGTTTATGCTGGCCTATTAAATATTGTTTAGGCAGCAAATAATTATGTAAATTTAAAGGTGATTTCCATCAATAAAGTGATTTAATGGATAACCCTCAAGAAAGTTCCCAGCTTCACATTCCAATGACCATTTTACTTATTTATTACAAGATAAATGATTAAGTTCTTGCAAGGGACAATCGGCATCTGAAATGGCTTTCTGATAGCAGATACCATATTTAAGAAACGATGATATGCCAGACAGAGCTCTACAACCCACTGTTTTACAACAGTATGGACAGAGATGGTAAATGTGAATTACAGATTAAATCCCAAGCAACCATTTAAAAAGATCTGTAGTTGGATTGGCTGGGGCAGTGTTAACTTTCTTCATAGCGCAGAGATGGGACAAAGCTAGGGCAGCTGGTGGCGAAAATGATGCTCCATACCACATAATGTCATGCTCAGCAATAAAAAATGGGGAGGGGTGGCTGTTCCCCAAGGCAGCCATTGCTCAGAGACTGAGCATTGGTCTGCTCACAGGAATTGGTGTGTGATTGTCTTTGCATCACTTGTTTTTATTCTCTTTCCATCATTTTGCTTTTCCTGTTTTCTCCACCTGTCCCACTCTGGGGGCAGAAGGAGTGGAGTGGGTGAGCAGCTGTGTGGGTGCTTAGCTGTTGGCAAGGGCTGACCCACTGTAACATCCTTGTTCTTCACACCTGTATGGGAAAGCACAAAGAGCTCTACTGTACATACAGTAGGCAGGTGCATCTCTTCACATTTATCCTTCCCCATCATCCCTGTCAGGGCTGTGGCTGTCTTCTGCCCTACATTCAAAGATTGATTTGCTTTGAAATCACAGTGCAGGATCAATGGGGAAAGATGGGTCCTGACTGTCAAACTGGAGCAGACCTGGTATGTGTCCAAGGCACATTACAAGATGTGGCAATGGGTCCACTCTTTAAACATAGCCATAGTATAAAATAAAATAAAATAAAATAAAATAAAATAAAATAAATTGCTCATCATTTAGAGACTTGGAGGTTGCTTCTTGCATCTTACTTTTACAATACAGAAGCCACACTTCCATGAGTAAGACACCTGTGTCTTTCACCTTCTGAGGAAACTGATCGTGGAAGTCTGTATTCTGGGGCAATAGCAGGGCAATTCTGGTTGGGCTCATCTAGAGGCACTGTCCTCCCTGAAGGATGTAAGGCTAAGGTTTCATTCATAGCCAAGAGTCCCACAGCACCTGAAAAGTGAGAACATTATCACAAGTCTTGCAAGATACTTAGGCCTCTCAAATCTCATATACAGCTCTTGCTAAACATCAAGGAGAGGCCCTTGAGAATGATCACATACATAATCATGGCATCAAAGAAATGTTGGTGGGAATGGATCTCCAGAGATCTTTATCCAGTGTCCCACTAGAAGCAAGACTATCCCCACTACTGGATCAGAGTGGCCCTGGCTTTGAGCAGTCAAGTTTTGGAAACTCCCCAGGATGGAGATCCCCCAGCTCTGTGGTGACTGTCCTGGGGCTGCTCCCCACTCTCGAGAAGCATTTCCATAGGTCTACTGCCAACATCCAAAGGCACAACACTGTTGTCCCTTACCACATTATGTCCTGCACAAGAGAGGGTTTTGTCTCTAACACCTTTTGTGCTCAGAGAGGTCACAGGCTGCTCGCAGACCCCTCTCAGCCCACCTGTGGCTAGACCCAATATACTCAACTCTGTCCACCTCTTGTAGAGACACTGCAACTTTAACACCTTGTATTGGGCCTCACCAGTGTCTCACAACTGTTTTGCACTGGGGAGAGCAGAACTGGACCTGGCATCCAGGTGTGACCTCCCTTGTGTCAGAGATAACTGACTGAGATCAGGTGGCCATGTTTCCACTCCTGGAGCCTAGTCTGAAGTTCTCTGTCTTTGCAGCACACTGTTGGCTCATACACAGTTTGACATCCACCACCACTCCCAGGTCCTTTCCAGAAAGGCTGTTATGCCATAGCTCCTAATGAGTGTGTTATCATGCCCTGCCCTCATCCAGGGCTTCTCACCCACACATACTTAAGTTAGATGTTTGGTCTTGAAGCAGAAAGATGTCACACATCTAAGAGTCCTCTCCCATCTCATGGAGCTTCTTCTTGCAACACATGTACTCTCTCTGCTAACAGTCCATAATGGTCACCAAGTGGGCACAGAGTGCTCTGTACTATTCTTAAGTGCTTTCACCACCTATCACACTCAAGTTTAATAATCTTTTTCTATAAACACTGCCAAAGGTTCTGTCTTGATCCTTAATATTTCTGTTTTGGTTATCTTAATACTCTTCTCTTGTCAATACCTTCTTATTTTTTTTAGAGAAAAGCAGCTATAATCAATTTCCATTCAGGACCTCTCATGCCTCTGAGCAAGGCTGAATGCAAAGCTCAGCAGCACCCTGAGCCCAACGACCACAGGGGACTACAGCTTTGCCACAGCCATGTCCTAAGTACCAAAAAGAAAGACACAGCTGTGAAGTGCTTCCTGAGCTATCTGCACAATGCACCAAGAGATGGAGGGCACCCACAGCAGGCTGAATGCAGAGCAAGGTGTTGACCTGTGCTCCCTGCAGGAGGTGCTGTGGAGAGGACATATCCTCTAGCATGGAATGGTGTAGCCAATGTATCAAGAAGATGAAACCTCCCAGCAGTCTGAATTCACAGCCTGAAACTTACATGTTGGTGGGTCAGTTGAGTGGTCATTTTTTTTTTTTAATTAAAAAAACAAAACAAAACAAAACAAAACAAAAAACTTGAGGAAGCCGTAGACTGAACAGCACTACGCCACAACTCACACGGCAAAGGGCGACATGGGCTCCAAACTCTCTCAAAGAAGTGCCTATTAAACAACATCTGCCTCGAGGCCAACTCCGAGCTCCCATTCAAAGGGAGTACCATCAACACCCTGAGCAGGCAAACCCAGTCCTTTAGATGCAATGAGCTCCGCGTAAGGGGTTTTACATCAATCTGTTGCAAGACACGTGTGCTGAAGCATCAGGTTATAGTGTCTCCCATGCTCCCATGATCCTATCTGCAGTTCTCTGGCACTTCTTCCCTCACCTACGCAGCTCAGTAAGGATAGTAATCCAACCATTTCACATTCGCCCACTCTCCAGGCTGGCAGGATAGGAATGTGTTTTCCTAAATTGTGGCCACAAGGCAAACTGTTGGCAGTGTGTTAAAGGTGGAAGGGGCAGCTGTACAAAGACAACTGAGGTGAAGTTCCTTCAGCTTCTGCCTGCGGGCTTCAAGAAGCTGCAGCAGCAAGCTAATAAATAAATAAAATGCTGGTTGTTGCCTACTGGTATCCACTAGTGTGCTATGACCATCATTAAGAAAATTTCATCCTTCTCCAGGTGCACACCTGCTACCACCCCTCAGCATTATCTACTCCACTCTCAGTACATTGGGATCCCTCTTTCCTAACATCAAGCCATAGCTTCTTGCAAAATTCAAGCTAGTGCCAGGTATGGTTACAGGAAAACTCTAGGTGCTGGAGATGGCCCATCAGCACTTTCTGGAAGCTGTCACACCCTCGAGTAATTCTTGCTGGGTAGCACCTCCAGGTGGGCGGGTTTTGATTACTTTAGAAGCTGATCTTCACCAGGGTGGATCAAGCCCTGAGCATTCCTGGATGACTGGTGCAGGGATGGCTTAGCATGCATCTTATCCTTCACAAACTCACAGCCTTCTACATTGCCACGCTTCATTTTCCGGGCTGAATACTGTGGAACAGTTTCCCATGGCAGGTCGAGCTCCATGGACGAGTTCTAGCACACATTCCATCCATAGTCCTAATCAGAGTACTGCCTCTCCTGGCTCAAACACCACACTTGATCAACTACACAAAACCTAAGAACTCAAAAACAAGCAAACAAAAAACAAGGGAGCCTTGCCAAGTGTTATAAATTTGCTCTCAATTAATTGACAGAGAGGGTCGTGTCCAATAATGCAAATGATTTTTATTAAGTAAGCAGCCAACAAGCAAAACAGCACTGGGCGGCCGGGGAGTCTCAGGCTCTACCAAAGTCTCTGGCGCCTCACCCCCCCCAGAATCTTCCTTTTATCGCCTGGTGGTTCCGGTATACGTGACATATCCTGGTATGTTCTGCGGCTGTGCATGCTGTTGCCAGGGGGTCGTCTCGGTCCCTTTGGTGGTCATGAAGATGAAGGCCGTAGTCTTCCTCTGCATTGTGACTCAACTTCTTTTCCCTTATCTGGTCATGTTGGCCCAGCATGAAGCAGGAAGGCAGGATGCTGCCAAACTAGTTAACAACTTATCAAGAAGTGGTTACATGAGCCTTGCAACAGTGACTTTAAGCAGAAGATGAAAGAAGGGGGGGGGAAGGAGGGGGGGGGTGGGGGGGGCTCCTTCCTCCTTGCTGGTTTCAAGCGAATCCTTTATGTACTCCTTTGTTACATTAAGTAAGGAATTTCATAATGTCCAGCCAGGCGCTTCACAGTTTCTTATCACCCAGGAACCTTCACTACCCCCACTCTTCGAACAGAACAAAGACAATGGACAAACATTTATTGTATATTACACCAAGGAATGCGCACGGCTGTCGTGGGCCCTCAGGCCGGTCAGGGCCCCGCCATGCCGCAGCCGGGGGGGGGAGGGCGGTGCCTCCCGGCGGCGGGGCGGAGCAGAGCGGGGCGGGCGATGGCGAGGGTGCTGGTGCTGGGCGCAGGGCTGACCGGCAGCGCCTGCGCGGCGCTGCTGCGGGGGGCGGTGAGGGGTCGCGTCGTCGTGTGGGACAAGGCGCGCGGTGCAGGTAGGCCCGGCGGGCGGGGGAGCGGGCGGCCGCCCGAGCTGAGCGGGCGGCCGAGGCCGAGCTGAGCGGGCGTTGCTTGCAGGGGGCCGCATGAGCACGAGCCGCAGCGCGCGGGACGCCGCCTGCAGCGCCGACCTGGGAGCGCAGTACGTCAGCCCCCGGGCGGGGCGCGCCGGGCCGCACGGCAGGTGAGCGCCGCCGGCCGCGGCACCCGAGGCGGGCGGAGCAAGCGCCCCGTGCTTCTCCGCGGCGGACCCCCGGCCCCTGCCTTCGCTCCTCCGGTCTTTGCGGTGCCTCTGGGGACGCGCCTGTGGCCGGGCGGAGGCTTTTCTCTGTTCTCGGCAGTTGGGAAGGTGCTGCTGAGGAAGTCGGGGGCAGAGCGGGTGAGCGGGAGTTCGGTGCGGGTCAGACAGGCTTGGGGGCAAAGTGACCTTCCCCAGAACGGCACCCGTGGGTCGTTGTCGCACGTGCTGCAAGGGGCCTGCGGTGACAGGTGTGCCCGCCACAGGCACACCTATGATGGGCCCAGTCTGGTGCCCCTCTGCGCACAGGGACATTTTTTTTTCCAAGGGCTGACATATGTCAGAGTCCCCTAGACCTCATGAAAAAGTCTTTAGGCACCAGAGAAAAGCGAGGTGTGAAAGCAGAAGCAGGGATACATGTATTTTGTGCCCAGCTCCTTGGGGCTGTGAAGTCTCCACCTCTAAGAAAAGCTGTCATTGATGGCAGGGATAGGGAGAGATCAGTTCATGAGGGTTGGAGGCCTGCTGAGGCTTGCTCGTGGCATGGGGCTGTTCCCAGTAGACTTGGGAGGGGAACAGCGATATAACAATGGGAAGTTGGCAGCAAAGTGGGGCGTTTGTACCAAAACCCGGGAAAAATCGTGCGTGTTTCAGATGCCTGCGTGCAGCTCCTGGAGCATTCCTGCACCGCACAGTGGTGGTGTGCGATTCATTTTGTACTGATGTTCAAAGCTTTAATAACAGCCCTGTATTCCGTGTTTCAATCAGTCTTGAATCTTTCTGGTCAGATGGCTTTCTAGCAGCTTGTATTACAGGCACAGTAGGTAGTGTTGCTGTCTTACAAGAGGCTAGCCCCCAGTAAAACAGCAACATCGTTTGTCTTCATAGTTAAGGTTCCTGGTTGTGTGTAGTCTGTCTGAAAAACAGGGAGACTACAGAACAGTTTTCATTGATTCAAAGGTTGGGCTTCTCATCTTTAATTGCAAAAAGTAATGGCAGCTGGCGTTGGTTTTCATGCAGTGAGTTTTCATCTCTGTTGTTTGCTCTTTTTAAGCTTCTACGATGAACTTCTTTCTCATGGCATCTTGAAACCACTGACTGCACCCATTGAAGGAATGGTAGAGAAGGAAGGCTCTTGCAATTACATGGCACCTCAGGGCATCTCCTCAGTTGTCAAGTATTATTTAAAACAGTCAGGTATTTAGATCCCTTTGTTTGAAATTAAAGTTCTTAAATACAAGGTTTTTGATGGCATTTTTGAATGTTCTAGTTGGAGATTTAAATTTGAAAAACTGTTCAAGTTCCTTATTTGTTTATATATGTCTTGAAGTTACTTAAGTAGTTAAACATGTCTGTGAGCTTTGGAAACTTCCAAGTCCTGCAGGAACTTCACTGACTTCAGCTGCACTGCAGGCATATGAAAAATGTCTACAGATGAAAGGACTGTAGGACCAGTAGCCAAGACTATATTTATTCTGTTTGGTTAGCAAGTCCTATGCAATTAAGACAAAAATAATATAGTGGGAGTAAGAGGACGCTGTGTTTGCACAGGTGATTGAGAAGATACTTAAGCTGCATACAACTTGAATAAAGTGAGTGTTTTGTTTTTTTTTTTTTTTCCACGAACAGCTGGGAGCAAAGTGGTGAGTTACATCCCATGTTTAGAAGAAATGAGCACTTAGTATATAAACCTGCTATGTTGAAATCTCTTCTGAAAAGACTTGAAGAGAAGAATATCTGCTAGTTTAAGCTGTAACTACTACAGTAGGTGGAATGTGGCAAAACCACATTATCCTGCTTAGTGAACTAATTTAACTCTGGTTTGAAGAATGTTAGTTTTATGAGCAGTCAAGCTTTGCACGTTTCATGGGACTCTTTTGTTTTAATTAGCTGTTTTTTTTCTAAGTCTCTAATCTTTCAAATAATTATGCTCCTGTCCTCCTGTATGTGGGATATGCTAAGGGGGACAGTTCTCTCTTTCAGCTCCTGGATGTATGCTTTGGTCCCTTACCCTGTGCCATGTCCTGTGCTCATCCGATTTCATGCTGAGGCGGTTCAGCTCACTAAAGCCACAGGAAGCCAACCTGTCAGAAAACAGCTGATAGTTTTCCATCTGTTTACTGAGCTGAATCATCTCAGTAAGGAGTCAGATGAATGCCAGCCCTAACACAAGAGAGTTACAAGAACTTTTCAACCAATGAGGATCTCTTCTTTAAACGTCCTATGGTGGTTGTTAAATTCAGCAACCTAATTTGTGAAACTTTGCCCAAATATCATCTGTGTGCTTTGCTGTTTGCAAGCCATCCACTTAATAAGGGAAACTACTGTGTATTTCTCCATGGAATCCAATTACGTATATTTAACTCTTCTTTTTTGAACCAGATGCAGATGTCTTCTATGAATACCACGTAACTCACATCTTTCTTCGAGATGGGAAATGGGAAGTCTCCAGGAAAATGGGACCACCAGAACTGTTTGATATAGTTATTCTCACAATGCCTGTTCCACAAGTTCTTCAGCTACAAGGTGACATTGTAAACAGTAAGTTTGTACCTCAGAACTGCAGGTATTGAGCCTGAAATGGTGATTGAGCTTCATGTATAGTAAAAAAGCCCTCAACAGTCTGAGCTGCCTGTTAATTTATGCCAGAACGTGATGAATCTCAAACTGATAGGAGATGGGTAGTTGCGAGGCTATATGTGTTGTGCATGAGCAATAGTGCTAGATGGAAAAAAATCTCTGCAAATTTTTGCTGAGTCACTTTTTCATCTAAGCCCTAATTTTTTTTGGGGGTGGGGGGCTTCCAAAACAGGATAGTCTTTCTGTAACTTGAAAACAGTTACCAAAATGGACAAGATCCTCAGCTAGTCTGCATGTGGTTATTTCCTTGTTGCTACCTCTTTGTGGAAGTCTGATTTAAATTTTTTTTTTCATTGCTGCCCTTGGTATGTTTGCACTTGGGATGACCCAGGGAGTAAGACTTGAATAACGTATGCACTACAGGGAAAATCCCTAGGGCATTCAATGGGACTAAAATCATATGGCCTTCAGGGGACAAAAAAAGCTGAGAGCAGGGCTCTTTGATCTGTGGTCTAGAAGATGAAAGCCTCTCAGACCCTCCAGCTTGTTTGCTGTTTCAGGCTGTCCCCTTGGGGGCTGTATTTCCCAAATATGATAGTCTCAATTAACCTTCGGTGCTTAATTGGGGTAAATGTGTTTAACAGCGTCATGGAGGCTTAGAAAGACCAGCTCTGTGCTGAGAAAGGAATGTAAGTTCCAGTCTAGACAGCTTTCCCAGCTTAGGTGTGTTATCTTGGCCTGTGGCTTGCAGCGCCAGCTTTTCTCCGAAATTCAGCTGGTGAGCCCTGCTCGGCCATGTTGCCACTGTGCTGGTCAGTGCCTGTCCACAGCATGCTCCCTGCAGCATGAGGTTCTGCCCTGCAGGGGAGCAGATTTGATGCAGTTACCACGGACCTGATCCCCATTAAGGAGTCCTTGCAGAAGGGCCTCATAAGTATTTCCAGGAGAGGAATCTCAATGCAGCTCTTACAGTTGATGCTGAGCAGAGGCCAGGAGGCCTAGCCAGGCCTGTGCTGGCTCTGGCAAAGCCATGTGAAGTGCACTGGGCTGTGGCTTTATCACCTCAGCTGCAGTGTTGTACCAAGGACATGCTGCATCTGGCTCATAAACTCTCATTGAACTGAGTGTGCTGGCAGCAGCATGAGGCAGCCATGTGACTCTGTTTTGAGTCAGTTCTGGTCTGACAGGGCTTGTTGCCTCTTTGCTGCCAGATCCTGAAGTAGACACTTTAAAATGTGTGGATTTTCCACTCTGGTTTGTAGCAGCTCTGCCAGCACTCTAAAGACAAAGAGCTGACCATGGCTCCTTGTGTTGTGCTGTATCTTGGATTTTAATATGTTTAAATACATGTGTGCTTTGGAGGTGTTTGCCATCATGGCTAAGTCTCAAGCTACTCCAGTTCAGTTAGGTCAGCTCACAATGTGTCGGGGCTTCAAGCACCTCAACAGTCCAGACTCTACAAATGTATTGGGACAGGCCTAAGAAGGTAGCGGTTTGCTTGGTGGTGCGATTAAAAGGGCAAATAATGCACTGTGGTGTCTCTGTCCAGTGTCCCTTCCAACAGGGATTGATAGTGAATGTCCTGGGAATGGAAGAGTAAATGGTAGTACTGTCTGATAATATACTAAGTTAAAAATGTTACTTCATGAAAATTGTGTACTTGGTACCCTACTTGCACAATGTCACTTTGAGAGCAGTGTCTAGAGGACCATGCTCGGGTATTGACTGAATTCTTCACTTTGTTAAAGCAAGCAGCAAGTGAAAATGTGGGAGCAGATAGACTGATTTAGTAGAGTTAGGGGTATATTCCTTGGCATTTTGAAAATACTTTCCAATTTATATGACCATGTAAAAGATGAGTATTCTGGAATAAACTGGATTTAATACACATTTAATTACCATGCAGTTTCAGTGGATGGAGACTGAGTGATGATTAAGTATCTGTGACATATGTACATCATATGACTTTGTGGGCACTCTGGGGCTCTTAAATTGGTTGAGAATGCTTTAAAACACTTTGAAATAATGGTAATATAAAGGAAAAAAAATGATAAAATTTACCAGAAACCACTGAAAGCAGAAAACCTTCAAGCGAGTACCAACTGTGCATTTCTGCCTTCTTTTGAAAACATTGTTAGGGCAATTTGTTTTGAAAATGGAATCCTTTCATGTCCAAAAAAAGGCAAGTCTCCTTCAGAAGATGTAAATGTGAACGGTTCATTTTACCTGCTCTGGTGGCTGGAACTGTCAGATGTTGTGAAAAGCATCTTTTTCTTCTTTATAACTGCAGGATTAACTTCTACCCGTGGCAACCCAGCAAGTCTTGTCTTCTCCTCCCTTTCTCCCCAGTTCTTTTTCTCTCTCTGTCTTTACTCTGTGTGGGACTAGCTTCTTTGCCAAATAGAGATTCCCAACTGTTAATTTTTCATCTCAAGCAACAGGGCTGGCTCCCCATACCCTGGAGTTCCCCAGCATTAGATCTCTTGGCTTCTGTGCTACTGTTTCTATAGGCTAAAAAGTGAGGGGAAAATAATCAGGAGAATATAAGGGAGATGTTCCAGTGCCTGAACAAGGTCTAGGTATCAGATCCTTCTTGACTTCTAAAGAGTCAGGGTGCATTATTGTATCTCCAGATCTCAGCCTTATATCAACTGCATGTCAAAGAGCTGGATTTTGGTGACAGAGAATTAGGGTTTCCTGGATCTGTCTCACTTGAGAGTTAACATGCAATTTCAGGGTGAGTTCAGGCTGGTGTAACTAGACAGCTGCAGAAAGGAATAGTCCTCTCCTGTCTGTGCTGACGTTGTCCTGCTTTTGCTGCCTCTGTCAACATTAGTGAGTGGGTATCACACTGCGAGTCAGATCTGCCCCCCTGTTCTGACCTTAAGCTGACTGTGACAGTGAAATGTATTGTTTTTCACTTGACTGTATTAGCTGATCTGGCTTGATGAATGTCTGCCTGCTTACTAGTGTTGTTAGCCTGCACATCTTCTGAACCTGCCTCCTTGCAAGGAGAGGAGGACAGTCCCTTGTGTGCTCTGATGTTCCAAGTGCAGAGAAAAAATGTTGCTCTTCTAATGGGAAACATATTTGTACATTTGCAGTGTATGAACTGGCAATTGCAGCTCCTCCTGGAAGGGGAGGTTCCTGCTTCTCATTGCAGACTTCCCCCTTGCTGTCACTCAGGGTGGGAGGAATCACTTCTCACTGTGCTCTGCCACAGCTGAAGCAGGAGGTGCCTTGGATACATCCAACCAGAGGAAAGGGCTGACTTTCTGCTTCTAGCGATAGCAGCCTGTCAGGTCTGCTCAGATGGCAAGTGCAACTGCACTGAGACTGCAGGCAATGGGATTAAAGCGAAGGGGGGATTTAGGAGTAACTCTAACTGTTGATCCTGAGCCCTTTATTATATAGAAAGACAGACACTGAGGCTAAATTAAAGACATAGACTGGCACACTTGTAGTGATATTAACTCTGTCACTATTCTGGTTGTGATGAGCAGTGTCACATAGAGTGCTTTGGCCATTCCTCAGCAGTGATTGTAGGCCGTGTTACAACCAGCCTTCACTACATGCTCTGCTTTGCCTTGGTGTTGCCATCCCTGTTTTGACAGTTTCTTAATTAGTGGCAGCTGCTTTAAAGATCTTCAATATCCTTGACTGTTCTCCACCACTTCCTCTGTGAGGTTACCGTTAGAGAAGTCTTTTCACATCAGTTTTGTTACATGCTGGAGACTCAAGTGCTCCCCGTGGACCTGTGACGGATTCCATTTTGGCCACTTAGGTATAATTGGATCTTTCAGTTCACAGATAAATTAAGTTTTAAATGTATTTTGATTGAGGAATTGTTAGCATTAATGTAAAGATAAAGGCTGTAAAATAAGTGATGGTGCATGGGAACAGCTGTGTGTAATAGGTGAGGCTTTGATCCACTAGCAAGCACTGGAATTAACCTTTGATACACCTGTGTTTAAGAACCCAAGTTGGAGTATTCAAATGGCTAATCAGAAATGGAAAGTCACCCCTCACAGAAATTCACCAGTTTGCTGTGTGAGTCTGGAGCTTAACTCTCACACTAGCACTCTTCCCTGTTTGAGAACACTTAAGTGTTTCAATATTGTATCTTTAAACAGTGGTCCCATAAATGCTTGCCTCAAATGTGTAGTATGTTTCTTCAGTAACAGAATAGTTTGGGCACCTATGGCATTGCTTTCAGAGATGTGTCCTGAAAATTAGGCCCCTGTATTTGTAGTTAAGTGCTTCAAAAAAGCATCCTACAGGTGCACATTGTGGGTTCCTCTTCCTGGCAGAGCTGCTGTGCATGACTGTGCTGAACAGCTGGGACCTGGCAATCAGCTTAACCTTAACATAGGTGCCTTTGGGTCTGGTGACTGATCTGGACTTAGACTGGCGAATGTTTTTCTTCGTTATTATTTTAGACATCTTCAGTATTCTGTTGCAGAAAATGAATGAGATCAGGTTTGTAAATTTGAAACAGCAAAATTTTACCCTTAGTGAGATGACTTACTAGTTCTTGCATTTGCGTTCTGGCTTCAGAAATGAAGGCGAGCAGTAGGGAAAACCACACCTCCTTCAGGGAGGCATTCTTTCCCATCCCAAGTCCTTCTAAAAATCACTTTCTTTTGTTCATGTGATATTCAGAGAATTAAGATTTTGAAATGACGGGAGATGCATCCTTCCCATCCCCAATTTTATGTTCAGTGGCAAAGTTTCCATTTTAATACTTAAAGCTCTGCAGGCAGAATCTTTTGTTAGGTTGGTATATTAGGTTGGGTCTTTTCCCTTTTTTTTTAACCTTTTAGATGAGACTGAACATTGTCATTGTGAAGCTAAACACATTTAGGAGGAGACAAACACAGGTGGCCTTTGGCAACCTAGAATTACCATTTACAATGGTCTGTGTGAGAAATGGCTCTTCCAGAGTTCCTTCTTTCGTGGGTGTCATGCCAAAACTTAGTCTGATTAATGGAGAAGTGTGTGTGTGGTATATAAGTTGCTTCTTATACATATATATGTATGAAATTTGTGTGTGTATATATATAAAAATATTTTTTTCTGTTGTATTCTTGTTTGTATAATTGGAATTGGGCCAGCATTTATCAATTTTTAAGTGAAGAAAGTGACTTGCTATGGTCAGTCTTTTTAGACTTTATTCATCTTTTTTTCATCTTCATTTTCAATCTTTATTCATTCCTTCTACAACCATCATGCCTAGATGGACGTATCAGTTGCATGTTTAGAAACAGCAGAGAGAAGTAATACTAGTGTTACTATAAGTCATAAGCTTTGAAGTATCTTGAGTTGGTAGGCTGTGAAATGGGCATTGTTAGGGCTCTTTGGTATACTGGTATTTGATAAAATTACCGTTTACTGGTTTGCTTTGGTTGGTTTCTATTCAGAAATTGTATGTGTTCTGTCTTTATTTGAAATTACAGTAGAATTGCCAAGCAAAAGTAATCAAAAGAAAAAATCTTTTTGCAGTGTGTTCATTTTCCTCTGCTTTCTCTTCTTTACGTAACATGGGGTATGGCAAGAGTTGGTGACTTTCTAAGCTCTCTAAATAGTTTAGCTTTAGTATTAGGTTGAGGCAGAAGGGGAAAATGGTTAGCTCCTTGCAACATGTTTGGAACAACAGTAGGTGGCAGCAATCAAATAATGTTTAGGACATTCCATTGCATGACTCTATCTACTGGGCTTACATGTATTTGGACTTTGCATATTTTGGTAGTAATTATTGTGGTTATGTAGAAGTTAAAGATGAATAAATGTGTTTGAGTTTTGTAATGTAAATTCAGTGTCAAAAGAAGAATAAACATGCTTAAAAGCAGAATCTTTGAAAGTGAAAGGTCTAGATTTTACAAATACTTAGTCTTTCAGACATGCTGGGCTGTTTTATTGGCTGCTGATGTTAGAAAAATCAGTAGTCACAATTTTGTGCGTATTCAAATGAGATCAACAAACTTATCTTTCAGCTCTGTTTTTAGTTAGAGGTTTGCAATTAAAGATCTCAAGTAGCTTTTATTTGTGTGTCTGGAATGTTTGTGTAAAGTTGCTTTAATTTAAATTTTAAAATTACAGCTCTGCATGTTTAATCTGCTAATAAAAAGAAACGCTGTTGCTTTTGTTTTAAGCCTGACCTATTTTTTTATCAGTGTAAATGTCCTGCATTTTAAATAATACAAGCTGATGAGAAGATAGAAATAAAATAGGACTACCTTTACACAGGGAGGCTTTAAAATGTGAATTAGGAATGCAGAGCTTTGATAACTTTTCATGAGTCCCAAGTTCTTGCTGAGCACTTTCTGTGTATGTGTTTATTTTTGGATAGGATGATGATAAATTCTCCATTTTATAATTCCAGTTTCAAGCAGCCTTAGCAGGGCTTATCCAGACCTTGAGTTTACTCTCATTACCTAACATATCTAGAATGTCTAATGTAAATGTGTACACTGAATTGTTAGTTACTTATTGGGCCCTAGGAACTGAGGTCACACAGTGCAAATATTTGTGCTTTCTGGAAATACAAGTAGTTACTAATTTTGCGCTAGAGTAGTTGTTGATATTAATGCGGTCTTTTTAAAAACACGTCATTCATTTGAAATGGGTACATCCCAGTGCTGACTGAGGTTGTCATAATGGAAGGATCAGTGTTGGTAAAATCGGATAAAATTGCTTTCACTGATGGAGCCATGACAGTGGCTGTTGGGATTCTTAGTGCTCTGGCAGAAATGCACGATGTCTTACTCTGACGTGAAACCCTCTGCCCTTGCACATGGGAGAGCTGTTGGAATGATGCGCCAGGATACAGGACAGCTCTCCTTACATCCCTCTTACAGCATGTTTGGCTTCTGGCTGTGAATTTTACCTATCATTCAGTGAAGGTCCCGTCCTTACCTCCCTCTGCTAGTGCCAGCTCTGGTGCTTACCTTCTGCTGCAGCAATTTGTTCCCTCCTGTAGGTAGATCTGACCTGCCAATCCAGGAAGTATATATAGATATGTACACATGAGATTGTTTTTGTTGGGTTGAAGAGTTAAAAACTACAACGCTGGCTTTAAAGCAGGCTAAGCTGTTACATGCTCTCTGCCTTCTGCAGCTCAGGTATAGCCTTCCTGCTTAGGGAATACCTTAAAAACAAACAAAAAAAATCATGGCCAAACAAAAAACTACTGAAGCTGAAATCATAATGTCAGGAAAAATCACAGTATGCCGTGCATGCTCTCAAGTGAGTGCTTAACTTACCTAGCCTATTTTTAGTTTTTTTTTTTTTTTTTTTTTTTTTTTTAATTTTAAATACAGAGTGATTATAATAGACTTTTTTCCTACAGTTATTAATAGAACACATTAAAAGCCTATCAAAAGTCAAACAGGCTGCCACACTGATTCCAGTGACCCTCTTCATCTGAGAAGTCTGAGGTTTGAGCCAGATGTTTGAGCCATTTGCATTTAATGTCAGTCAACATTGCCACAACTTTGTCTGGTAAAAAGCTGTAACTTTGATTTGACAGATCTCAAATCGGGGGGGCGGGGAATCTAATACAATGGATTTTTTACGAGGATACAGTGCTGGAAAATAAAAGCTTGCTACCTTTGTCTTCAGAATGGAAGGGAGTGGGGCAGCTGCTTCCCACTCCAGGGGAGCCTCCAGTTTCCTTTGGCTTGACAAGGATGACAGCTCCCAATAGGAAACTTGCAGAGGAGTCACACACCATCAGAGCATCTCTCTTTGGTGCCTTGTGATGTTACAGAAATGTTTACTTCAGTAGTCTTCTATTACTTGTTCTACTCTTCCTCCAGCAAGGCAGTTGTATCAGCACAACTATCTGTGGGACCACAATAATGTAGCTTCCCCCCACCTTGCCCTTTCCCCATGAAGTTATTTTTAGCAGGATTGTGTGTGTGATCTTCAGTTCACCATGTGGTCTGCAGACTCACTGACACAATATGCACTTTGAGCAAGGGGAGGAGGGCAGCACAGGATCTGTGCAACTGATTGAGCCATATAGGCAAAGAAATATTCATGAATCTGTGGTTTGAATTCTAAGCTTAGGTTTCCTGTGTAGGCCCAGGAGAGATTCAGAACACCTGCACCTTAAACAGGCAACAGATTGTGCTGATTTAGCTGAACTGCTTTTAAAAAATTACTTCTGACATGTGAGGCAATGCTGCTTTTCTGTGTTGAAACATGTAGTTTATCATGCTCTGGCTATCTGTAAATATTGTAACCTGAACATGATTCTCTTCCTGCCCTTACTGTCTGTGCTGGTTGGCAGAATGCTGCAACGCCAGGGGACGTAATCATGGAAACTTTATTTAATGCCTGTTTAGCAACTTTATGTCACTCCAGTAGTATATCTCCAAACGGAGAACTGGGACCCCAGGAATATCAGATCAGCTAAACATGAGCCCATGTGTATATGCACACGTTAGCTTTTTTCCAAATAATAAAGGTGATGGTATTTGAACACAGGACGTATTTGGAACAGAAGAAATAAATGCTCTGAAATTTGTTTATCTGAACAATAAACAGATACCTCTCAGTTTTTTCCAACAGACAGTCTTTGGTACTGTCCAGGGATCGTGTTTAGACAGAAATCTTTCCAAAGATGTGAGCCTAAAGAAAAGAAGTTTCCCTACCACAAAATGTGAACAAACTGAACAGTTCTGAAACTTCATTCATGTTTCATGGTATATGTGTTTAATGAGCTGGTGGTTTCTGTATTGTAAGAAGCCTGGATATGTTACTGAGAACTTGCTCTTCAGTAAGGCTAGCCAAGGGATTTATATTAGACTTAAATTTTTAAATCCTTAATGTAAATTTCTTTACGGTTGATTTTTGGGAGACAGTGATAAGGTAGTTCTTCACATCTCACTTGGAGTAAAATCTTTTTGTTTGAAATTTTGCTCATCTTTAAGTGGGGGGAGTGTTTAAACTTGCATGGAAACACATTTAGAAAATCTTTAGAAAAGATCTCTCCTTACCTGTTACCATACCTGCTAGGCATATGTGGGAGAGAAGTGGGCTAAGGTGACCCTAGGCTGCCCCTGAGGATTTTGTAGCCATCATTTTGAAATGAAACCTACAGCTTGAATGTTTTTATGGAGTTGAAAGTCTTTTTAAGTCTAGTGTATGTTTGCAGTAGTCTTAATTGTATGTGTTGCATTTTTATTTTTTTTTACCAAAAAAAAATCACATTATCATTATTGCATAATTGCATTACAATCAGATGGACAGATGGAAGTCTTCACTGGAACACTTTTTTTTTTTTTAATGCTATGTGCAGTGCCCCTAGACTAGATGGGTTTTCATGGATTTCTAGGGAATCTTAATAGCTGTTGTTCACTCACACCACTGTAATTGAGACTGTTTTTTATAAAGATTATCTTTACCTCACACTGATAACATCTGTAAACCTTAATACTGCAGAAGTATTGCAGTGCATATTGTTGGACTTGAGTGTGTCTGATGGGTCAGCTCTCTGCTGTGGCTGAAAACTAGCACTAGGGGAAACATCCCATAACAAAAAAGGTTTGTGCTTGCCTCAGCAAGTCGGTACAATTTAGTCAGTGGCTGTGTCAGCTCTAGAGCTGAGCAACCTGAGAGAGATGGGAATGTCCTCTGTGGTGAGAAATCTGCAGTCAAGACAGTTGAAGCTGAAACTTCAGGATAAAGGTGTGTTTCCTTTGTCCCCCTTCTTACACTCTGTTCTTTGCTCCTCAAACAATGGCCTCTTTCTTCTGTACTTTCAATCCAGAATATTATAATCTGATAGTATTTTAGCTGCAATGTATTATAAACCCACATTTACTTTTGGCTGCCTTGGCACTAGCCTTATTTGAATTCTGCCTTTCCAGATATACTCAAAGCACTGTGAGGGTCTCCTGTGACTGTGTTCCAAAAAAATAAAGAAAAAAAAACAAAAACAAACAAACAAAACTGATTAACTTTGTTCAGACTAGTGTAGTTCTCACCTCATTTGAAGACAGAATCTGGATTCCTTACCCAGTGTTTCAGAAATTACTGATGATACTGTGTTCTTCAGGTTTACTTCAATTTCATTGTAGCATGATTTTTTTCAAAACTTTGTTCATGTCCATGGTATGTTTGTGAGAATGAACTCTGTTCCAGGACTTCTAATTACAAGACCAAGCCCACTGTTCTGACCCACGTGAGTTTCCTGAAAGCTAGCAGATGACCATCGGTGGTCACCAGACTGATTCATAAATCAGATGACAGGGAATGGAGGTTGAAGTTTGTGCTAATGACCACGCTTCATAAAGTAGTGTGCCTGGAGGTAAAGTCTTTCATTTGTCATATACCTTAATAGTTTGAAGAATGTAAATATTGTTAGAGCTTCATAATACAGTTCAGATGTGAGACTTTCCAAAGCCCTTCAGGTCATGTTCATTTATCATAAATTCTATTTTCTTCAGGAACTGTTGTAGCATCTGCCATGAGTTCTTCATATATGGATGTTTCGAGTGGTTAAGAACTTTATTTCAGATGTGGTTGGCAGAACAACTGTTAAGTATTGCTTCACTTTTTAATTCCTAACATTCATAATGGCTTGACTAGCTAATAGTAGCATAGCAGTTGATTGTTGTAAGCTTCAAACGTTTACTGTTTGCGCCAAGGTTGTTTTGGGCTTTGTTTTTGTGCCTGATTTTATTGATTGACTACTGAAATTTTGATCTTTGAAATTATGAATTACTTTGCTCCAAATGAGAAGCCATCATGTGTGTAAAACTTGATGGCAAGAAAATTTAAAACACAAGTAAGTAGCTTATTAGCAGTTGTCAGGTGGGTGTTTTTATGTGGATCTTACTGACCAAGACTTGCTGTAGGGTGATCAAGGTGGTCTTGAATTTTGGTTACACTTCAAATATAGATTAGGAAGTACCATTTGCATCATAGTTTTTCCAATCCACTGTTGTCTAACAGGGTAAGCAGGCAGTCTCACAATCCCAACACTTACTATAGGAAATAGAATAGGCTAGGTGAGAAAAGGTGATGTGATTGGTTGACTTCACGCAGCACTTGCAGGGCAAGCAGGCGATCAGGCCCAGTCAGCATGGGTTTATGAAGGGCAGGTCCTGCTTGACGAACCTGATCTCCTTCTATGACAAGGTGACACGCTTAGTGGATGAGGGAAAGGCTGTGGATGTGGTCTACCTTGACTTCAGCAAGGCTTTTGACACTGTTTCCCACAGCATTCTCCTCAAGAAACTGGCTGCTCTTGGCTTGGACTGGCGCACGCTTCGTTTGGTTAGAAACTGGCTGGATAGCCGGGCCCAAAGAGTCGTGGTAAATGGAGTCAAATCCAGTTGGAGGCCGGTCACTAGTGGCGTTCCCCAGGGCTCGGTGCTGGGGCCAGTCCTCTTCAATATCTTCATTGATGATCTGGATGAGGGCATTGAGTGCACCCTCAGTAAGTTTGCAGATGACACCAAGTTAGGTGCGTGTGTCGATCTGCTCGAGGGTAGGAAGGCTCTGCAGGAGGGTCTGGATAGGCTGGACCGATGGGCCGAGGTCAACTGCATGAAGTTTAACAAGGCCAAGTGCCGGGTCCTGCACCTGGGGCGCAATAACCCCAAGCAGAGCTACAGGCTGGGAGATGAGCGGTTGGAGAGCTGCCTGGCAGAGAAGGACCTGGGAGTAGTGGTTGATAGTTGGCTGAATATGAGCCAGCAGCGTGCTCAGGTGGCCAAGAAGGCCAACAGCATCCTGGCCTGTATAAGAAACAGTGTGGCCAGCAGGGCTAGGGAGGTGATCGTCCCCCTGTACTCGGCTCTGGTGAGGCCGCACCTCGAGTACTGTGTTCAGTTTTGGGCCCCTCGCTACAAGAAGGACATGGAGGTGCTTGAGCGGGTCCAAAGAAGGGCGACGAAGCTGGTGAGGGGCCTGGAGAACAAGTCCTACGAGGAGCGGCTGAAGGAGCTGGGCTTGTTCGGCCTGGAGAAAAGGAGGCTCAGGGGTGACCTTGTCGCTCTCTACAGGTACCTCAAGGGAGTCTGTAGCGAGGTGGGGGTTGGTCTTTTCTCCCACGTGCCTGGTGACAGGACGAGGGGGAATGGGCTAAAGTTGCGCCAGGGGAGTTTTAGGTTGGATGTTAGGAAGAACTTCTTTACCGAAAGGGTTGTGAGGCATTGGAACGGGCTGCCCAGGGAAGTGGTGGAGTCACCATCCCTGGAAGTCTTGAAAAGACGTTTAGATGTAGAGCTTAGGGATATGGTTTAGTGGGGACTGTTAGTGTTAGGTCAGAGGTTGGACTCGATGATCTTGAGGTCTCTTCCAACCTAGAAATTCTGTGATTCTGTGAAAACAAAACAAACAAATTTCTCGTAATTTTTAATGTTTTGTATGTTAATGTTGCTTTGCATTTACAGATACATATCATCCCTTCACAGTATAGCATGGAATCTTAAACAGAATCTCAAGGTTGAGAGAGAGTGGAAATTGTCTCCTGTGTGTATAAGTTGTGAATTTTGACATTTCTTCATCTCTGTGTTGTTAGCACTTCATAGGTTGCTAGTGTTTCCCAAATACTTTAAGGCATCACATAATAGATGTCTTTAGATAAAAGTAAGTCAGTTTGTGTCACGCCTGTGCTACAGGACCTTGGCAAGAGGAGCACTTGTTTTCCTGGAAAAAAGGTATACTAATAAATTCTCTCTGCTGTCAGAATACTTCCAGGAGGCATTCTACTCTTTAATTTGTGTATTGCTTAAAATTCTGTGAAAGGTCATAATTTTGGCAAGCAAAGGTGGTAGCTTTTTTTTTTTTTTTTTTAACTTCAACTCCTCAAGGTTTTTGTTCCTTCATTCTTCAGAAGTATGTGTTTTTTCTAGCTCTCCTCTATGATAGCAGTCACGATGCCATACTTTCTGCTTTCCATGTGCTGCAAGAAGTAGAAACAGAGTCGGATCTTTAGAAGGAAAATATAACACTTCAGTTCTTTTTCTTTAACTTTTAGGAGGAGATAAAATGCCATAGTAATCCCATGGGGGAAAAAGTCTGACAGTTCCTTGGGGACAGCTTTTAGTTAAGGTTCAAAAATGGTTAACTTTCACATCTCCTAAATGCTTAAAAATGCTGTGGTAGCATGGGGCTTTAGAAACAACCTAAGCAGGATTTTCAGAAGACTTAATGACATGGATTTCATATCAATACTGTTTTTAAGTTCTTGGCTTTGGATTTTTTCTTAAGCTCTCATAAATCTCCTGTCAGTGAAACTGCTGCTGACATGTACGTGTTTACAGCAATAAGATACATAGATACTTGGTTTCTTTTAAATGAATGTTTATTCTTTTCTGTCATGTTTCCTTTGGCTGTAAATATCTCCCTGGGTTGTGTTGTGTTTTTTTTTTTTTTTTTTTTTTTGCATCACCCTGTCAGTGCTTACAGTTTTCTGTAAAGCCAAATATCAAAATACTAAGTATTATAATGGTTCATGGGGTTTAGGTTTCAATTTTCAGTGAGTACCTGCCTTTTCTTTCTTCTAAGTGGCGCTTTCAAGGCAGATAAGCAAGTCTGAGCAACATTTTATAAGATCAGAACTTCTACTATTTTTGCCTTTGACTATAATAGCAAACTCTGACAATAGTCACCATCAATAGTTGACGGTTTTCCTAGTTGTGCTGGAGGAGGGGAGAGTTTGGCTTTTAAGTACAGCATTTGGTATCATGTACTAATGGCAAGGAATTCTTCCTTCTGCTCCATCTGGTATTTTTTCATCCTCTGTTGGGTTGTAGCTGATCTGTCAATAACTTTCAAGGAATTTATTTTTTATTGTGTTGCATTTTGAATACTGATAATAGGCAACGGAGAGGAGGCTTACTTTCTTAAAAGTTAAAAAAACAAAACAAAACAAAACAAAATGTGGGAAAATGTTTTTTTTACATTGTATACCTGATAGTCTAAAACTGTGTGCATGACATGCATGTTTTCATTTATGAAAGTTGGACAAGTCATGGCATAGAGAGGCCATTTGTAGTCATGTACAATTTGCTTGATTTATCTGTGCTTTCATAACACATATGCATATTTGGTTGCACCCAATCTCTCATATCAGACTTTGAAAGGATTTAGACCTGCAAACTGAAAGAATATGTGGTTAAAACAAAAGCAAGTAAATAGGCAAGACATCCAGAGCACGTGATACAGTTGAAGCTATATGAAGGAACTAAATGATTGTGGGTGAGGCATAACAAATGTATGCTGCTTTAATTTTTTTAACCATTACGGGCTTTTTTCTGTTAGTGGTTTATATTTTAGATATATCCAAATGTCAGGCAAGGAAATTGTCTGAAGGAAAAATCCTGTTATTAATGGAAAAGTAGTCTAACAACTGTTGTACTGTGAATGTGATTTGTATGCCCATACTGTTTCAGCTTTGAGGAAAGCTTAACTTCTCTTTATTGGTATTTCAACCTGTACAAATGGAGGTTAACGGTTACCACGCAGATACTTACTGAGGGTAAGTTCAATTAGGACTAGATTTTGAGACAAGAAAGCCTATCTGGTGCTTTCTCTGCATTCTTGCTCTACAAACCAGCCAATTTCTAGATACATGGCCATGTAGCATAACCTTTAGTAAAATTCACAAAATTTACTACAATTTACTATACAAATTTACTATATTCAAATTAATCTAAAGAAACACTTTCCCCTGTTTAATGCTGTGGCCATTTATGTTTTCACAGTCTCTGAGGAGTTTTTGTAGAATCATCGAATTGCAAAATGATTTGGGTTGGAAGGGACCTTTAAAAGCTCATCTGGTTCCAGCCCTCTGCCATTGGCAGGGACACCTCCCAATACACTAGGCGGTAAAAAAAAACCATCCAGCCTGGTCTTGAGCACTGCCAGGGATGAGGCATCCACAGCTTCGCTGGGCAGCCTGTGCCAGTGCCTCACCACCATCACAGTGAAAATTTCTTCTAATATCCAGTCTAAATCTACCCTGTTTTCAGCTGCTGTCAGGTCCCCCCGGAGCCTTTTCTTTTTGAGGTTGAACCCCCAGCTCCCTCAGCCTGTCTTAAAAGGAGAGGTGCTCCAACACCCGGGATAATCTTTGTTGCCCCCCTCTGGACTCGCTCTAATACATCCATGTCTTTCTTGTGGCTGGGGCCTAGAGCTGAACACAGGGTTCCAGGTAGGGTCTGACAAGAGCCCCTCACCCTGCTGCCCACACTGCTGTTGGTGCAGCCCAGAGTATGGTTGGCTTTCTGGGCTGGACGTGCACATTACTGGCTCTTGTTGAGCTTCTCATCCACCAATACTTCAAGATACTCCTCTTATTCCTAGGTACTCCTCAGGGCTGCTCTCAATCTGTTCTCCATCTGGAGAAGGCCAGGCCCAGGTGTAGGACCTTATGCTTGGCCTTGTTGAACCTCATGAGGCTTGCAAGGACCTTCTCAAAGCTGCCCAGGTCCCTGTGAGGTATCTCTGGATGGCATCCCTTCCCTCCAGCATGTCGACTGCACCACACAGCCTGGTGCCACCCACAAATTTGCTGAGGGTGCACCGAATCCTGCTGTGTCACTGAAAAAGATGTTAAACAGTGTCGGTCCCAGTACTGACCCCTGAGGAACATCAATATCTTTTTCAAGCATTTGAATAATATTCTGACATCTTAGGCTTGCTGACTTCCTTTCCCAATGTGATTTTTTTCTATCATTGCAGAACTGCAACATTTAGAAAGTGTTGCTTTTGTTTTGCGCTTTTGTTAAGGGCAACCTTAATAGCAGGCGGGATACAAAAGGGTAGATCAATACCATGATGGCAACATATAGTCAGCCCTACATCTCTGCACATTATCTAGTACCTGTGAAGCAAAGAACATTGCTCACAGGAGAGATCATTGCATAACTCAGAACTGGAAATAAAATAGACGCATATTACACTAAGAGTTATGTCGTTTTTTCTTTGGTATGTTTTAGATCATTAAAAGAAGTCGTAGTGCAAGAGAGAAATGAGGTAGTTTATCTTTCTTCACCATGTTCTGTGTTAGTCTTCCTTTGTCACCGAAGCACATATCTTAAAAGAAGATAAGGAAGAAAAAAGAAGAACATGGCTTCAGTAAAAGAAACTGTTAGCACTGTGTGCCAGAGACATGTTTCACAGAACACTACTGTGTATAAGCAACATGGTTTGGTTTCATAGCTTCTCTGAACTGATTCTGCACGGTGTATCATTAAGGGCTTTAACTGGTAGGTCAAATTGCACCACTTTCTAACTGACTCTAGACTACATTTGGTACTGAGTTATTTTTACTAGTGAAATGGATCTGTTTTTTGCCTCCTCATCTTCAGGTATGTGCTCTGAAGATCACTGAAGTATTAGACAGGTATGAAAACATCAGACATATACTGCAGGTACTGGTTGACACACATTCACAACTGTTTCAAGTGAGAAAATGGGAAGGGAAACAAGATCCTATAATTCTTGATAATGTGAAGTGTCTCACGCACTCAGCCTGCCCAACAATGAGAGAAAGTATTCCATATTATGTCTGTTTCTTTGCATTTAATAGAAGTGTGTGTGCAGGCTCTCACTTGTGTATTGGTATCTACCCCCAATGCTTCCTTCAGCATACAGCAAAAGGAGAATGATGATATTGTCTCTCATACGGTTTTATTTATAACACATTTCATGATTGTGGCATACATATACAGGACTTACTTGTGCATCACACTCCCTCTCATTCACTCTGCAAGCAAGTAAAAACTTCCAATATGTGTGCTCATATTTTTATGGGAAAAAAAAAGTATGAAAGTAGGTGGCACTAGTTTATTAAACTGAGGATAAATGTTATTTCACTCAGGCAAATAATTTTTTTTGGTATGGTAGAAAAAGCATACACTTATTGATGGAAAATATATTTCATTGCATGAGAGCAGGTAATTCCTGAGAGATCTCTGTATGTATAATGGTGAATTTCCATCAGAAAATTCACTGATGATGACTGATGATGTGGGAATATTTGGAGAATAAGAGAGTCCAAACACAGATAATGAAGTGCCCAAATGAACAGGAAAATTTGTCCTTAAATGAACGTATTGCTTCTTTGTGTTTTCTACTACATGATTTTTAACGTAAAAATACTGATAAACTGCAGCCTCTTGGTGTGGTCACATCCAAGTGCTTAATATCTCTCAGTACTGTTAAAACAGATTTTTTTAAAAATAGATTATTTAGAAACTGTTTATGTTCAATTTTCAGCATTCTGTAGCAGATATGATACAAAAAGGGAAATACAGATATTTCAAATGTAGATGCTAGTGTTAAACCTGGTGGTACTTTATGTGGTGACTGTTACACAGTTTTGGATTAGTAGTTTTTGGATTAATTAACAGACTGTCACATACTCCTGTACTACTCAGGTTGTTCTTTCTATTTTAACTTATAAATATGGGTATTTACAGGTTCCTTAAACACAAGTAAAAAATTAAATGCTGTCAACTGTTTCACTCATTTTTCCCTACAAATTTCAGTTTTTCTATTTGAATGCCTCCTCATTCTGAAGTGAACCAGGATCTTACCCTTGTCTCATCAGCTTCTGTGAAACAGGATTGTGATTTACTGTATATATAAAGCTGGGGACTTTGACTTTCTATGTTACATTCCCATGAAAACAAATTTGACTATGGGCCCATTCCAGAGAGCAGATTTTGCCACTTCCTGTGCAATATGGACTCTGTTTCTAAATGAAGACAAAAGCCTTTGTTCAGCTGAGTCACACTCCAGAACAACAGACAGCTACAAAAAAAAAAAAAAAGGTACACTTTGTTTCTAGTTCCAGTTTTGACTTTGAAGTTCTTCCCTATACTTGCTTCTCTTTTTTTCTTAAACCTAGAGTTGCAATATGATTTGGCATGCATGCTCCTGCACGCATTTTCACTGAGCTCTGTTACTAGGGCTCTCCCTTTCAGTTGTGGCAATGTTATTGACTGTCAGCAGTCTGCATGTTTTAAAGCACTTCACATAAATCTCTCTCATAAAAGAGGGAAGCGGAAGACAATGATCTGCTTTCACAAGTCTAAAGCATATCATCTCCCAAGGTGATGATTAATAATAAATTGTTATTTTTGTGGTGCATAATTCTCTATTTCATTGCTTTGAAATGCAGCTAACAACTCATTCAACTCATTGACAACTCATATTTGAGGGATGCAGCCAGTAGTGTGTTATAGTAATAGGATACGAACCATGAAAAAGGTGGTATAAGATGTTGTAATATTCATGAAGCCATCATGTGCAAAAAAAAATAAAAATAAATCTTTTGCAATACAGCTAAAAAGTTTTATATTGCCTAGCATTAAAGTCAATGGAAATCATCATACATTAGAAGAATGTGTAATTGTGATACTGTGAAAAAGGGCAGAAATTAGTAAAGAAAGGATGCTTTGGGTGCCACCTTGCTTTTGCACAAAAGAACAGTGGGAGGGGGGACTTGGCATCTGCTCCGCTTAAAAGCTGTGGAGTCCAAACTTTGTTTCTAAGGAGCATAATGTTGACTGATGCTAGCAACTGGATTGCAGGCTGATGAAATTTGTGTGATGCTGTGATCAGTTAAATACTTGTCCCTAACAGTAACAGAGCTTGTAGAGAAATTGCACCTGCTGAATGGCCTTGAAATCAGGGGAGTGAGAGGGAGGAAGCCTGTAGTGTAATAAAACCTTATATTTAGTTTTACATTCAAATCAATTGAGTCAACCCATTCTCTGCATGAAGAAGAACAGATTAAAAATTACTCAGAACATATTAACGGGGTCTTGAAGGCGTTTTGAGTTTCTTCTTGAAACTTCTGATACATCTCAGTTCATGTTTGCCCTCCTAGTATATGGTTGGCAGAAGCTTGTGGGATTTAGTCAGAATTTTAAAAATACCTTGTTTGACCAAGCTGGCATTTCCTACAAAGAAAACATTAGTTCTCCAAGTAGTTGTTTTTCCAACATGTATCTGGAGCTGAGAGCTTTCAGTCAAATAGGCCTGAGGTAAAATTCTACAAAACCTGAGGGACTGAGACTTTGCTGTTGCAGTACCTAGTGCTTAGTGAAAGTCCTGTGCCAAGATGTTGGAAGTAGCACTTATCTCTCCTCAACAGCAAACAAAGAGTGGAGGTGTAACAGTGGAACAATACATATATATTGTTGTTAAGTCAAGATAGATTAATAGTGTCACACACAAGCCACACTTCCTTGTTGGTTATATCAGTTCTTTGTATTTTTATATGATCTAAAAATGTCTTTCCTTATTTTTTTTTTTTTCTGTTCGGGGAAATCAGAGTGAGTGTTCCTTTTATGTAGGAACAGTTGGTACCAAAATTGGCTTCATTTTGATATTCATAAATGTTCCTTTCAGAGTGGCACAAGTAATGCGTTCTGTGGCTGGACTAGGTTTTAGTACTTTATGTAAAGTTTTTCAACGGTAGTATTTTACGCTGTAGAAAATAGTGATCTGTAAGGAAATGTTAAATCAAATGGCTCCGTTGTGGGTTGGAGTGCCTGAAAAACTTTGCTGAATTTTGCAGTGGCTGCAAAACAAGTACCTTTAGGAAATGATAGGTTTTGTTCTTCCTTTATGATGTCTACTCCCTGCGTATAAAATGAAGTTGTGCTTACAGGTGTCTGCAGGATGAATCGTGGATGGTTTACCAGCTGTTTCTGCTTTAATAAGAACTGCATTTCTGAGAGAGGCAGTGCTCTTGAAGGCTGTCATGCTGACTAACAGTTTTTACTGCTCTCATCTTCATGATTTTTATAGTTTGCCTGGGAAATGAACCACACAGCCTCCAGATCAGTTCCCTAGACCATCAGTTGCTGTTGTACAAGAAAGTTCTGTTTCCATCAACATGTGAAAGCAAGTCTAATCATCAGATGATTCAGTGGTGGATTTGTGTGTAGGACATTAGTGTTACCGGAACATAGATACGGAAGATGCTGGTAGGTTGGTGAGCAGGACGCATTGCTTGTGCTCTGTGTGTGTGTGAGTTACATCTGTTTCATCAACTCTGCAGTAGCGTGAAAAGGAATAGCTATGGTATCATTGTCTAGGAGAGTCAGATCCTTTCTCATCTCAAAACGTTTTATAATGTGATTACATTCTCATCTGTCACCTTTTGCACTTAAATATATGGCCGGGTTTGGCAGGGGGAGAACCTCCAGTAAAAGTAAGCCAGTACTAATCTAGCCTGATGATTTCAGTTGCCATTGTGGGAGAATTTTAATGGTTAGAAAGAATCCCATGTTCATGACAATGGCAGCCCCCTGAGAGTGCACCCTGTGCTTTAACTGTCGTTAAACTGTCCATGCTGGCTGTCTCTCTGCTAAGGTGCCGTGATACATCACAGAACAACTTCAGGAAGGTGGGTTGGGTATGTTGTACAAAGATACGCTTGTGCTGTGTGTTTCAGTGCTCTGGGGTTGTTGCTTCGGTGGCGGTTTGTCTTCTGCTGTGTCTAAATGGCAGAGAAATAAATCCTGCCCACATGTAAGAGTGAAGCATTGATTCTCCCGTGTGAAGCCAGACTTCGTTCCGCATCCCAGCCACTTGCCAGACTTTCATTCCCCTGTGTAATCCCTAGTGCCATGTTTTGCTTCTGGGAGATGTCTGAAAGTCCTTTAGCTATATGCTAGCTCTGCTTGAAGAGCTATGGGAAGTATGATAGGATGTTTGGGAAGTATGATAGGACAATTGGCAGAAGTGTGGGAGAGAGTCAGAGAAATAAGCCTGGTGGGAATATGTGATGTGGAGCATCACATACCATGAGCAGTGCAGGGACATGGAGGTAGAACAAGGAGAACATGGGAGCAGACCACAAAGAGAGGCACCAAAGGCTGGAGTGAGAGAGGTTAGAAGACCTTTGTCCCACTCAGGCAGCAAGCAATATCTCAAGCTTCCTTGTATGATGTATCCCAAGCTGTGGTCATCCTGTTGCGACACTGTTCATCCAGGCTGCTCTGTTCCTCTTATGACAAATCTCCCTATTAAATTTATGGTAAGTGCTGACCTGTTTGTGTGTGCTCACCTTGCACGTTGAGAAGAGGAGAGCTGCCTTCACTTGCAGGAGACAGTGTGCAAAAGGAGACCAGTCACAGAGACAGGAGAGGCTACAAAAAAAAAAAAAAAAAGGAAAACACTGAAAGGGACAGCTTACAGTTGGTGATTGTAATTATTGTCAGAGTCAGAAGGACAATGGCACAAGGACTGTTAAATAGGAGTGCTGGGGATGTAACAGAATGTTAGTGAGAAAATTCAGCATCTTTAATGCAGAAGGCTCCACAACATAGATGCTTAAACTCTTTAAAAGCAGGCAATGCAGGTTTTCATTAAGGAACCCACCACTCCTTCACAACTGGCTGGGACAGAAAGGGACATCAGATCCTTGCTGAAGGAACTAATTTGGACTTGTGTTGACTTAGAAGGTGCATCTAGATGGCCTCTGATGTCATGTACAATTCTGCAATTTCTTGAGATGCTTTCTGACAAAGTAGGAAGTAAACCAGTACTGCACAGATGCAGTAGGCGTGTTTTCATTACAAATAGTTATGTGAAATCTGACCTTCCTTAACTTTCAAATGTTCTTAGGAATGCACACTAATTAATTGTTCATTAACTGTTGAGATTTACACTGAATTTTACTTGAAAAACTCTCAACACAGTTTATAACATTTATCTTCTCTTTACAAATTCCTGATGGCTGTGATCATTTTTGAGATGCATTTACATTTCAGGGTGCATTAAAACACCCTCATACAAAACGGAAAGAACTATCTGTAAATCAAAGGACAAACTTGCAAGTAGTAAGTTTTTCATGGAGCCAGTCATTAAATTAAGGTTTTAATACTCTGAATACTGCAGAGAGAATATTTTACTGAATTCTTACATTGCAGTGGAAACCTTCTGCTGAATTCTCAACAGTTTTTTCATATAGGAACCCTGGTAATTCAGACACTTCTAATTAGACGTTGTATCTCTGGTTCTATTTTTGGGAGGCAGGTGGCTAGCTAACAATAAATGGGCATAATTATCTTGCCAGCTCACCGTTGGCAATGATTTTGATGTCGGCAGTTTCACTTATTGAGACTACAAATCATGAGTCATCAATTTTATTAGGATTACAAATCCTACGCAAGATTTGAAGATATTTGCTAGATATTTGCTAGATGTTCCTCTACATATTTTCAGAACGATGAAGAGAGTGTGGCATATTCTTCATATGCACAAACATAACAGGATTATACATTCTGGAAACTAGAACAAAAACAAGTTTGTGGGTTATTTTCTGGCATATTCTTGTTTTATAGATCATTCAAATGTAGTTGTGTCTGGGCTGTAGTATGTAGAGGTACAGCACAGGGGGCCGGTATGACAGTTTGCATTTAGCACAAGAACGGAGCTCTAGAAGGTGTTATGTTTGAGCATGGGAGCAGACACCTCTGGTTTCTCTCGCCCTCTTCAGTCATCCCTTGAGTTGTACACTTCAGCGATCTAGATGAAAAGCTACCTGCTGAGATTTGCTGTTCAGACTCGGATACCACAGTTTTGGAGCGTTAGGAATGACCCCTGCAAAATGGAGTGTGCTGGCCATTTCAGAGAAAGCCTTTGTTTCACTTTTCAGTCCGCTTCTGTATGAAGTAATCTGATGGAGCTTAGCAGACTCATTCTGTAAAAGGTTTATTTGAAAGCAGCTGAGCCCTGATGACTACTTGTGGAAAGACTTGGAGAGAGCCTGGTTGATTTCTACTAGCTTTAGGGGTGCTTTAGGTTTGCACAGTTTTTAAGAGTGTGTGTTTTTATATATGTAGGCGATATACACATTGTTTATGTGTCCATATATACACAAATGCACATATCTCCGTATATTTTTATTAAATTTGAAATTGTAAGACTCACTGCTTCGTTGGAGAATTTCCCAAGGTTGGCTAAGTGTGCGTGTGATATTTGAAGATTGCCTGTTAACAGTCTTACAGAAACAGAACAGAACAGAAACATCTGGAATGCCAATAGTTCCTCATAGGAAGATTGTCCACGAAAAGCTCCTCACAAATCATGTTATATAGCTTCCTTTCTCTTTTTCTGTTATCCAGTATATCTCATCTGTTTCAGTCTCTTCTCTGCACTGATTCCAAGGAGAACAGAAGTAAGTTAACCCCTTTTAGGTGGGATTCAAGGTTGCCAGTGGAACGTATTTGCAGGATATAAGCCAGAAGATGAGAGGGAGAAGTTCAGGTTTGTGGCCACCGAATTAAAACAAACTGGGCTCTGACTGCGCAGTAAACCAGAATCTCTACTGTTAAGTTTTTTTTTTTTTTTTTTTTTTTAATTGAATTTACATAGCTTTTTTAATTAGTGGGAAATTGCAAGGGGAAATCTTGCATACTCTTTGATAAATTAGGTTCTGCCAAGGTGAGGTCTACTTGTGACTTCAGTTTGTACTGTGGCTTTGTTTTAATTCTTTTAATCAAGTTGGTAAGATACAGCTGTAGGGTAAACCAGATGTGATCATAGCAAGCTTCAACTCTGGTAATTTTGAACAGACAATCTGAAATTTTGGAGTGAATCCAGTATGACTGGATAAACAGTACAGTGATCAGATCATATCAGGATAGAGATTTCATTTTAGAATAAGCTAACCACTGCACATAGATCAGCATCAGATTTATTCATGTTGGCTTTAAACACGGGCCTGTTTAGGCAAGTAAGAAGAACTTTGAACAGCTTTGCTCTTCCCTCCATCATGTGTACGCAGATCCACGTTAACTTGAAAATTGTCTGTGATGTGCACAATCTTCCAGATGAAAAATTGCCAGCTGGCATGCTCAGTCTGATGGTGCCAAAGCTGAGATGCAGCGATGTTATCTGTGTCGGCCTTAGTCTTAGTTTTCATTTGGCAATAGTACTGTGGGTTGCATGCAGAGGGCTGCTTGGGGAAGCCTGCAGTGTTTCAGGTAGCCTGAATCACTTCCCCAATTGTCAGGTTTTGTGCTTTCATAGTCTTGCTTGCAGTCAGGCTAAAAACTGTATCTTCAATTCATAAGAATTAAAAATAAAAGGAATACCATAAATATTAATCAGTAACTCAAACATGAATGTGAATGCATGAAATCTTTTCTCAAGTGTAAGCCCAGTACAAGCTTTTATTAAAAAAAAAAAAAAAAAAAAAAAAAAGGTGACTTTTTCTGACAGCCTTTTGCAGGCCTTTCAGGCTGAAATGGCTGCTGGAGAGGACTAAGACATCCCTGAGCAGCTGCCAGGACCAGTTGGTATTGGCAGAAACTTGCCAAAGTAAGTAAAGTAAGTAGAGGCAAGCTACTGTTTCACAGCTGCTGCTTTGCTGCTACAAGGGGACTCACCAGCTACAAGTCAAACAACCAGGCAGGTGGCGAAGGCACTTGTAGTTTCAGGTACAGAGTAGGCTAACTGTTCATTGGAAATGAAAATTGCTGTAACTTCCACTGGTAAAATGAAGGTTACCACACAGTATTAACAGGTTCTTCTGCTGCCACAGTGATTTTATGCAGTTTAACAGCCATTTTGTTCTTCTTTGGGGGAATTAATAGCTTCATTTTGGAGCTGGCAACGCAATCAGTTTAAAATTTGTGAGCTGTCTTTGTAGCCTGGCTCCTCACATATACTTGGTTCAATTAGAAGCATATTCCCCCTGTTCTGAAGCTGTTCCTGAGGATTACAGGACCTCTTCCATCTCTGTGGCTCTGTTCATCTGGAGAAGATGGTGCTGTAGCTGGATACCTGCAAGTCCCAGAGCTGTGAGTGTTGTGACAGTATGAAGATGTGCTCTGGTGGAAACCACCATTAATACTTTGTACTGTTTCCTTCTGTCATGGAGGCCCGGATGAAGTGACGCCCTTTGGTATTGCATTTTGATGGTCCTTTTCGTTTGCAAATACTGGGGAAAGAGTCCTGTTAAGTCTCCTCCCTCACTGAATAATGCAGCCGTCTAACTACAGAGAGGGCTTTAGTGGGTCAGCTTTTGATGGATGCACAAGAAATACAGCTGTATAAGGGGAAATGAGACAAACAGTAAGATTCTGTTGTGTCTCTTACATATTTCAGCAATTGAAAGTCTATGAGACAGAGAACCAGAATGAGCTCTTATCTAGTGGCAGCTGAGTTTCCCCTGGGAATTTGTTTAGTGTTTTAGCATAGTTGGCCCCTTACCATGGAATCCCCCTCCAGGGCCTTTCTCAAATACTACAAAATTTCCTTTTCAAATCGGGAGCTGGGGACAGCAGGACCTGCACTGATCACAGGCCCAGCCGTTTCAGAGATGCAGATAACCACAGTTCTCTCTGTGGGCTGACGACACTGCATGCTTTTCATGTTGATGTGCTCCCCACATGCAGCACGCTGGAGGAAATGTGGTAGGGGTGATGCTGACATTTTTACTTCCTTTCCTTACTTAACGAACTGGTTTTATTTTAAACAGGTTTATAGGGTGGTTAAACAGCTACATTTGCACTTCTCTGTTTTGAAGAGTTACTAATTTATTCAAAACTGTGGAATTTCCAATTTAACATGAACAGAGTTCATGAGCCTTAAATCTACTGCAGGAACTGTG
Source organism: Oxyura jamaicensis (assembly GCF_011077185.1). Taxonomy (NCBI): domain Eukaryota; kingdom Metazoa; phylum Chordata; class Aves; order Anseriformes; family Anatidae; genus Oxyura; species Oxyura jamaicensis. Next base: position 241,042 of record NC_048898.1, read on the forward strand.
TAAATTTGTGAAATGCATTGCAACTTAACCACAAAGCAGACAGACTTCTTCTATTGCTAACTGTAGTGAGAGAAAATAATTATGTATAATTTAAACTGCAGTAGATTAATTATTTTCATTTTCCTTTCTGATGCAGACAGATACGTGTTTTGGGCATAATTTGCATAATTTTTGTTTTTAGTTTCTCTTAGTTATAGTAGAGGAAGTTTGTAGTTTATGGGAATCCCAGATTGAATGAGTGAAGAGTGGGAATTGTTTTCTGGATACAGAGCTGCATGGGGCTTAAATCTGTCATGCAGAAAAAGACATGGGACAATGTAAACTTCTACTTTGGTTTTCATTCCCATCTGCTAAGCTACTGCTCTAAAATTTCAACAGTAATAAAGACATAATGTGTGTTTTTGGTTTGTTAAAAATGTATGTGACTTTTTGAACTTTTAAATAACACATGCTAGACAAGTTTTTGGTGTAATATCGCACTCTGACCTCATTGAGCTATTTATTGTTTGTCTGGCTGTAAGTATGTTCTTTTTATGTGTATAGTTCGTTCCTGTTAATTTTAAAGGAACTCCCACTCATAAGCTCATAAAGTAGAGGCATCAGTGGATTAAAAGAATGACTGTCTGTCCAGAGCACTGCAGTGCTGCCTTCCAGAAAAACTTAAAGTAATTACACATACAGCTCTTGTGGAATGAAAATTGGCTGCTTCATATTTAATAAACAGAGGTCTGCTTATCATATAAAAAGTAGAAGTCTGTTGATTTCATAGCAGTACTTTCATTTATATTCAGAATGCGAATTAAAAACTTTTTTTTACAGATAAGTTGCCCAAGATTTGGCATTAGTTTTTTTCTAGACTGTGAAACATACTATTAAAATGTTCTTTGCTATTTATCTTCTGAAGCCACATTCGAAAATGATGAGCAAATGTTCACTTTTTTGTGTCTGTACTTATGAATTAAGTTGAACATTTCACAATTCCTGCAGTTTTCCAATGAGCCAACTTTTTATCGTTAGTTAAATGTCTTTTAGATCATAGATGTTCTTTTCAAAGAAATATGCAAGCTAAAAGCATCTCGTCTGTTAATCATGTGGCGAATTGGACATAGGCTTGGATACTCCTGAAAGAATGCATTTTTTGGCCAGGTAAATTTATTATTTTATATAAGACTGCCCTAACTTTCAGAAGACCTAGCCTGTTTTTGGGTCAAATTTGTTGAAATCATGAATAGCACAGCAGTGTTAGGCAAGTAGAAGAGCCACTTGGCCACCTCCACTCTGGCAAATACACAAAAAATTAAAAAGGATCAGAAGCAAACTGGAGCTGGTTAAATGCTGAATGTAGAGACCACACTGAGACATGTTATTTTCAGATCTGTCCCCATTTTAAACACCAGAATTTGTCAGTGGGAGACAGAGACCTGCATTCAATTATGTATGTCCTTAAATATGATGTCACTAAACCGGACACAATAGGTATATATTTCACTCCCAGGCTTTTGGGGGGAACCAGTGAATGGAAAAGAAAAATCTAGTGACTGGCTGAGAGAACATGCCATCTTTACTCATTCCAAATAAGTAGAATTACTGCATTTTCTCAGTAAATCTTAATTGTTTGATCCTTGTTATGTGCCTCTTTCTGTGTCATCTGATGAATGCTATGAATTAAATAATTAAATAATTCATTTGAATGACCCACAAATAGTCTTTCCTCCCCATCTCAACCTATCCAGGTTTAAAAATAAGTTTAATGTGCGTTCATTTACCACATCCTGTACTGCATGACACTTCCAAGGATGGAACCAAGGAGAGTATGTAGCAGTCCAGTTCTGTGATTGAAAATTAGACTATAGATTGGAAAGCCTAGAGGGACCACTATGACCAGATAAAACAGTCCCCTGCAGGCCAGAAGACTATTTTAATTGAGGTCAGTCAAGTAAAAAAATACCCAATCTTGGCATATACATCTTCAGCGTTGAATGGTCCAAACAATTCTTGGTATGTTAGTGGGGTTTGCTCTGGTTTTTGATATTAGGCTTTTGGGAAGAACAGGAGGTATTCCATTCCTTTCCCTTGAATGATTTGTTTCTCTCACTGTTAGAAATGTCAGGCTTTTAAATCAGTCTAGCCTTAGGTAGGCATTTGATCTCATTGGACTTGTGTCTGCCAAAGCAGAAAGCTATCAAATGTTTGTTTCCCATAAATATGCAATCCCAGAGCAATTTGCTTATTCCTTGGCCTTCTATTTGTGAGCTTTTCATTAGAAGACATGTTTTCCAATCCTTTGTCTTCGTATATTCCTGCACTGGTTTGTTGCATGTTCTAACTCTGCATTTGTTTCACTGAATAAATGTGAATGTCAAGACATACTTTATACCACTGGTTTTCTTGTTACAAAATATCTGGTGTCTAGCACTCTCTTTAAATGCTTTTGAAAAGACCAAATACAAAAGGAAGTTAGCAGTGGGGACATTTGCTAATGCACAGATAACAATTGCAGGAACTGAGAGGAGAATATGCCTGGAAAACAAACAAACAAAAACACAACAAAACCTTCAAAATAGTGTTTAGAGACACTGTCTGTTCAGACAACATTCACCATCCTGCTTCTTTCCTCCTTAGAGCAGCTTGCTTGCACAGCTGACAGTGTTAGTTAAACCTGGAGGCAAAAGGCCCTTCTTTTCCGTCCTCCCCTGCAGCTTTGCAGTGGCATTGAGGATGTGGCCAGAATCTCTGGCATGATGATGTAGCCATCTTCCCACAGTTTCCCTAGGGAGAGACAAGTTCTTTTGCAATTAACATAATTGACTGGGAAAGAATCCTGTTTGCCTCAGGATAAGGAACTGTGGGATTAAGCCTAGACACATAGTGCGCATGCCGAAATGAAGGCTGGAGTAAGATGGGAGGCACTGGGTGCTGGGAACATTCCTGTTTGGGACAGGCAAACCAGAGTACTCGGCTTCTGGTACTGATTGGAGTAAATGTGTTTTACACAGAGTCTCTGAGTTCTTTGACAGAAGGATATTAAGATTATTTTTGTATTTATCAGCCTCTGTAGAGGCTGTAATCACCTGAAGAGTAGGTGATTCTCTAATTCATGTTGGGTAAAACTTGGGCTCTGAGCCATTGGCAGAATTTTGTGTGACTTCAGTGAGGCCAGCATTTCACCCTGTATTAAAATTTGATGAAACATAGGTATTGTTGACATGAGAGTGTAATTCTTCATGATTGCAGCAGATTTGAGCCAAAGCTGAATTAAATCTCTGACCTGAAAGTCTGGTTTAAAGGTCCTTTTTCATTTCACAGACAACAATGATTCCTTGGTCTGTTGTGGGAGACGTATGCACATTCATGGTTTCAGACCACTGTTGGTGACATTAGCTGCTGGTTAATCACTCTCATTCTGTCGAGCGCTCCATGGGCTGTGCTGTGGGATATAGAAGTGATCTCATTCAGATGACTTTATTGACAATGCCGTTTGAAACAGTGGGGTGAAATAAAAGCACTTAATGCAGAGGTCAGTGAGTGCCTGATGTTCTCTGCAGAATTCATGTGTTGTGTAAGCAGCTCCAGTGTTGTGGCGCCTACTTTAATTAAGGCTCTGACAGTATTTCCATAATAAACCGTATTTTAAAAGGGTTTATTACTCAACTGCAAAATTTGCTGCAGGCTGAGACTTGGATTAGGAAAGATTCAACCTTACAGTGTTTTCTTAATATGAAAAGATTTTTCTTTTGTAAGTTTGGCTGCAAAGAAGTCTTTCTTCAATCATATAGGTATAAGCTTTTTTTTTTTTTTTTTTAATAAAAATAAAACATTTCAGTCTAATAAACAATGCAGATTTAAGTGGCAAATATTGACTGTTGCTGAGAATATTTTTAACCATGGTATGTCCATTATGGTCATCATATAACTTAATGTCTTGTGAATACTGAAGTGTCTTTATTGTTTGTTTGATGGGATGAAAAGTCTCATGTAGGATTGGAACATGGTGTGCTAGATTAAATTTAAACCCAAGAAGAGAGAGTTCCTGTTCTCTTATACCCATTCCATAAATCACAACAGAAAAGGGCAGAAAGGGACATAGGTTAGGCCAAGCAAAGGAGCATGGTGGCAATGTTTAACCCGTACACGTGGCTATGATACACTTGCTCAGTTTTGTTTTTAGCAAGATGTATAGATAGGAAACTTAGAAAAATGTGTTTTAGTGAGGCAGGTGCATTATGTGTGAACTAAGAAGAGGAGACTTTCTGTTAAGGTCCAGGATATGATTTTTAAAAAGAATCGCTGCCAGAAAACTGGACAAGTTTTCTTTGTTTCAGGATGTTTGTTTTTTTCCTGACTTCTGGTGAGTCAGGTGAGCAAATTGGTTAGCTGCAAAGCTGGCTTTAAAGGGGAATGGCTTCCTTGCAGTTAGCAGTGGTCTCACTGGAAATCATACCGGTTTCTTTACACTTGTCTCTGACTTGCAGAAGATGTGTGCGCATTGCATAATTTTAGGATTCTGCATGTGATGTAAAGGCACATTTTTCCCAAACTGAAGATAGCTGGGCTGGTTTTTAGCTAGATGGCTTGATTTCTTGTAGAATGGACTGAGCTGTAATTGATGTTCCCTTCAGTAACTGATAATTCTGAGATCCTTTTAGGATAAGGAACTGTGCCGGTAGGTTTCCAGCAGAATGGTCTGCAATGTAACAAGATTTTCACAGAATTACAGAATGTGATTTTATTTGTTTTTTTATTCCTTCAAAATAAGTTTGCTACTTTGGGTTATCTATTTAAGGTGAAAAGCAATGCTGTTAACTTACTATTAACGTGATAACATTTAGTTGCTTATTCTGGATTTTATTTAAACATAACACAAATTGATCCAAGGAAGTGAGATGGTTCTCTGAGAAGCCTGGACCACTCACTTATTGGGTTTCTGCTGCCCTTGTGACAAGTTCAGGTTATACAGAACGAAGGGACTTGACTAAAATAAGTAATTTTCCAGTGATTGAGAGTGAACCTTCTGAACAGGAACTTTAAGACATAGTGGCACTTCTGGTCAGCTTTCAGTGTGTTCATTTCATTCATCTTTTGAAACTTACTTTCCTTCTTAGATATAAATTAACAATGATACAGCACATAATAAAAGGGCAGAATTAAATGTTATTGAGAAAGTGATTGGTATTGTCTTTTCCAATGAAGTGGTGCAGTTACTTTGCAACCTAAATGTTTTTTCAGTAAACAGTTCATCAGGGACAGACTTCCCACAGTATTGAGGGGATTTCTGCTGTGAATCAAAGATATTTGGTCCCAATTTTGTAGTGCTTATTCAACAAGTTGGTCTTTTTTTTAATGTAATTAAAAATCTTCTCCAAAGAAGATTTTTAATCTGCTGACATAATTCTACTATAATTCTTTACTTTTTCTTTTCCTATCACAGGTTTGTCTGCTGTTATGGGGCTGTGAGAGTTTTCTCTGGCAATGTTTTGCTAGAGAGCTTTGATTGTGCCAGACAGCTATTCAGATAGAAATACCATTTTTGCAGGAATCATGATAGTATTTTTCATGTGGTTATAGCAGTATCAATTTTTTATTCTGCAACATATGGTGGATTTGGTTTGAGTTTATTTTTTAAATCCAGGTTTAAAGAGTCATCTTAAATTCTAAGATGCTTTGATCATGTCTGAAAAAGTACTTTTATACTTTTTGTAACTGGTGACTGAAGTTTTAAAGTGTGAAAGAAAGAAAACAGTCAAGTCAGAAGGCAAATAGACAGAGCCCTACACTTATTTTCAGAGCCTGGCCAGGAGTTGGGGACACTGAAGTTTAGCAATGACATTAACAACATAGTGCTTTGCACAGCAGAGACAGTTAGTTGCCCTTAATAGCTTTCTGTGTGATCACCCATGCCTGAGAACTGAAGGTGATTTTGTTCTGTGAGTTGTGTTGGTGCTGCGTTTGGCTGACATTCAGTTCGCTTGCAGCAGATGGCAGTGCTACCAGTGCTTTGTGAAGATCTGTGCACTGATGCACAAACAGATCTGGGCATCACAGTTTTTGAACTCAGATGCGTTGCTGCTTGTGGGCTCCCACCTTCCCCTTAGCCAGTCATCCAAGCTGCGAGTGGTAGGGCAGAAAGGCTGTGTGAATCCGTTCTGGGGAGAAGAAGATCAAGCTATCTGTGGCACCTGGCTGCACTAATTCCAGAGGGTCAAGTTCAAGTAGGTAACATTGCCACGATACATTGAGGCTGTTTGCTGTTCACATCCTTCCTTCACACCCTGAAGCTTGCTGCCAACACATTTCCATACCAAATACACAACCTGGGATACACTGAATATTTTATTTTGAAATAAAAGTTATTTTCTCCTCTCTTTTTTCTCTCTCTCTTCCAAAGTTTGTATAAACAAGATTTCTTTTTAACTATCGCTTCACTGCCAAAATGGGAACTTCTTTGGCCTGCCCATTTCTTAAGAGTTATTCGCTAACACCAGACAGTTCTTCTTTTTAAAAGAGAGGTTGTTTGGTAGCTGTTCTTGACAGCTGTTTTGTTAAATAATAGCAGCTATTTTATCTATATGGCCTTGTGTCTAGTCAGTAATTGAGTACTGTGTTTCCTCTGACAAATGTGTACAGTGTGAAGAACCAGAATCACTGAGAGAGAGATAATAGAGCATCCCTTTTCTAGCTTAGATACTAGGTCTTTTGTTATATGCGGGGAAGTTGTGTTTTTCTCTTGACTTATGTAGGTCATATGGACTGGTCCAGTTAGGTGAGGGTGAGAGGGAGCAGTATCTGCTTCTTCACAGCTCCTGTCTAGAGGTACAGCTGTAAATGTCAGTGTAGCAAACTCTATGTTCCTCCTCTGAGCTCCTTCTCCTTATGAGAGCATGGTCTATGTGTTCCCAGTTCATGAATCAACCAAGCCTTTTATCAGCAGTCCTGGCTATCAGGGGTGGTTCCAGTTGACTGGTGGCAAGCAAATGTGATGTCCAACTACAAGGAGCTGGAAAGAGGATCCGGGGAACTATAGGCTTGTCAGTCTGACATTGGTGCTAGGGAAGCTCATGGAACAGATTATTTTGAGTGCCATCATGCAGCACTTACAGGATAACCCTGTGATCAGGCCCTGTCAGCATGGGTTTCTCGAAGTCAGGTCCCACTTGAAAAATCTGATCTCCTCCTATGACAAGGTGATGTGCTCAGTGAAAGAGGGATGGTCTGTGGATATGTTCTACCTAGACTTATGTAGGGCACTTGACACTGTTTCCCACAACATTCTCTTGAAGAAGCTGGCTGCTCAAGGCCTGCGTGGGTGTACGTTTCGTTGGGTTAAGAACTGGCTGGGTAGCCAGGCCCAAGGAGTCGTGGTGAATGGAGTTAAATCCAGCTGGAGGCCAGTCACTAGAGGTGTTCTCCAGGACTTGGTACTGGGGCCAATTCTCTTCAATGTCGTTATCAATGATCTGGATAAGGGGATTGAGTGCACCCTCAGTAAGCTGGCAGATGGCACCAAGTTGGGCGGGACTGTTGATCTGCTTGAGTGTAGGAGGGCTCTGCAGGAGGATCTAGATAGGCTGGACCGATGGGCTGAGGGCAATTGTATGAGGTTCAGCAAGGCCAAGTGCTGGGTCCTGCACTTGGGGCACAACAACCCCAAGCAGCACTACAGGCTGGGGGCAGAGTGACTGGAAAGCTGAGCAGTGGAAAGGGACCTGGGGGTATTGGTGGATAGTAGGCTGAATATGAGCCAGCAGTGTGCTCAGGTGGCCAAGAAGGCCAACAGCATCCTGGCTGTATAAGAAACAGTGTGGTCAGCAGGACTAGGGAAGTGATTGTCCCCCAGTACTTGGCTCTGGTGAGGCCGCATCTCAAGTACTGCATTCAACTCTGGGGCCCCCAGTATAAGGAGGACATGGACCTATTAGTACGAGTCCAGAGAAGGGCCACGAGGATGATCAAAGGGCTGTATCACCTCTCCTGTGAGGACAGGCTGAGGGAGCTGAGGGTGTTCAGCCTCGAGGAGAGAGATGGCTCCAGGGAGACCTTATAGCGGCCTTCCAGAGCCTATTAGGGGGCCTACAGGAAAGCTGGGGAGGGACTCTTTATCAAAGAGTTTAGTGATAGAACTAGGGGTAATGGTTTTAAACTGAAAGAGGGTAGATTTAGGTTAGACATTAGAAATAAATTCTTCACTCAGAGAGTGGTGAGGCACCGTAACAGGCTGCCCAGCGAAGCTGTGGATGCCCCATCCCTGGCAGTGCTCAAGGCCAGGTTGGTTGGATCTTTGAGCAACCTGGTCTGGTGGAAGGTGTCCTTGCCTGTGGCGGAGGGGGGGGAAGGGAGGAGTGGAATTATATGATCTTTAAGGTTCTTTCCAACCCAAACTATTCTGTGAAAGCCAACATTCGAAAACTCTCCATCCCGTAATTTCTGCTCAGAGTCAGTGAGGAGCAGGGTATGCCTAGGTGAGTAAGCATGATATGGCTTCTAACTCAATGAAATCTGGATTGGTGTCAGAGGGTAGAGTTTAACACAGCTTTTCACTATCCATCTGATAAACGTAGTACACAAATCTAAGCTTTCCTCCTGCTTCCTACTCTAGCTTCCTGCATAGTGATACAGATCATACAAGGCTGCCTGCTCAGATGGACTTTGCCATTAGTGACTTTCATTGCCATTAATTTTTCAGCAATTAAATTGTTCGTATACTTTTAAGCTTCTTACTGGTCTCTGTAGAGATCTGCTAGAATTACCCACCAACAGCTGCACTTCAAGACCTGACAGCCCACCAGTTCTTAACCCATTTGGCATACATTTTGTCAGTGTTCAGTGTCATTTATGCTCTCTTTTAAGCATAGAGGGCTAAGTTACATGCTGTACAAAGATTCACATATTGCCAAAATGTAGTTGCTTTTGTCAACTAAATTGACAGTTACTCTGAAGAGAGGTTAGATTTGTTCAGGAAGACCTATTTTGGAGTCACGTTGTTGTCACTAATTCTGCCTGTTTTACTGAGTGAGCTCCACATCACTCACTATGCCTGGGGACTGATGTCATGCCAGTCTTCCTTCCTTCCCCTACCTGAGTCACTTTTATTTTTCCTTTTGGCACAATATTCAAACCCTTTCACATCTCTGTGATTTTCCTAGAATTCCAAGCCATGTTAAAAAGTCTACATCAAAGGGGCCACACAGAGATCAGCCAGCTGCTTTTGTAGTTTCAAATGGAAACTACCTGTTATTTGTTCCTGGTCAGGTCTTTATAAATAGTAAGAGCTTTCTCAGTACTGTATTTCTGTATTTGAAGGTGCTTTGTTGTCCATCTTTATGTGATACAAATCCTCTTCTTTTTATTCTATATTTGGGCAATAATACAAATGAACATTTATGCATTCATTGCATTTTTAGTATGTTTACTATTGCATCTGCTGGTGAGCCTAAATCACTGTTAAGGCATATTCATTTATTGCCTTGGCCTCTTGGTCTGTTTTGTGCAAAAGTAGAATGAAGTCAAAACGTGTTTAGGACTGGTGGTGGTGCTGCCCATTCAATTACAGAACATAATATTTTTAAAGATACTTTAGGAGAAAGAGATCTGCTCTGGTGTGGTTCTTTGGAAGAGTAAATCGCAACTCACGTAGTATATTCACTGGGAGAAGAAAAGCAGCTCCCTAGATTAGTCTTTTCTTCAATTACAATGGAAATCTTTAAAGACTTCAGACAAGAAGTTCACACAACTTCTCCTAGGGCCTGAGGTATTCCCTGTATTTTTTTATTTTATTTTATTTTTGAGGGGGATGGGAGGGAGTGACATCATTTCTCTGTTTAATTTATATTTTATTATGAAATGTAAAGTTACAGAGAGTAATTCAAAAAAATCTTAACAAATTAAATGTCATTACTTACTGCTGTAAACTTTCAAGGAAATCCAAAGGCTGTGGATACAAGCACTTCACTGAAGCTCAAGAAATGACCAGTTGTAACCCTCAGCTGTGAAGATGACAGACACAGCTGGTCTGCTAACTTCTTGTTGGTAATGGGAGACATCCAGTATAAACCCTTGTAGTGGGTTTACGTAGCAAGGTTTTGTTAGCAGAGGGGCATAGGGGTGGCTTCTGTGAGAAGGATCTAGAAGCTGCCCCATGTTTGGTAAGGGCCCCACTGCTGACCAGAGCTGAGGCAATAAGTGATGTTGTTTTGCACCTCTGTGAGAACATATTTAAGACAGGGAAAAACAAACAAAAAACAAACAAAAAAAAACACTGTGCCACACAGCAGCTGGGAGAGTGAGAGGAGTGAGGAACAGCCTTGTAGGCGCCAAGGTCAGCGAAGAAGGAGGGGGAGAGGTGCTCCAGGCACCGGAGCAGAAGTCCCCTGCGGCCTGTGGTGAGGACCATGGTGAAGCAGGATGTCCTCCTGCAGCCCATGGAGTACCACAGTGGAGCAGGGTTCCACACTGCAGCCTGTGGAGGATACCATGGCAGAGCAGGTGAACCTGCACCAACGGAGACTGTGGCCTGTGGAAGACCCCTGCCAGAGCAGATTCTGGGCTGGACCTGTAGGTCGTGGAGAGAAGACCATGCAGGAGCAGGTGACCTGGCAGGAGCTGCTGCCCGTGGGGGATCCAGGTTGGAGCAGTTTGCTCCTGAGGGATGGACCCTGTGGTACGGACCCATATCTGGAGCAGTTCTTGAAGAGCTGCTGCCTGTGGGAAGCCCATGCTGGATCAATTCAGCAAGGACTGCATCCCATGGGTGGGACCCCACAGCACAGGGGACGAGAGTGACCGAGAAGGAGCTGCAGAGAAGAAGCGCTATAGACTGGCCATAACCCCTATTCCCCCGTTCTCCTGCGCCTCCTGGGGGGAGGAGGTGGAAGAAGGTGGATGGGGGTGGAAGGTGCTTTTGGTTTCTTTCCTTTGTTTCTCACTTCTCTAGTTTGTTAGTAATAGGCAATAAATCTTACTGTCTCTCTATGCTGAGTCTGTTTTGCTCATCAGGATAATTACTGCGCAATCTCCTTGTCCTTATCTCAACTCTTGAGCCCCTTTTATCGTATTTTCTCCCCACTCCTCTTTGAGGAGGGGGAGTGAGAGAGTGGTTGTGGTGGAGCTCAGCCGCCCACCCAAGTTAACACCACCACAACCCTCTGAACTTAACTTCTCACTTGAGTTCCAAATACAGAGGCTAGTGAGGAGCAACATGTGTAAGCAAAAGCTGCCTGTAGAATATCCTTGGGGAAGCAGAGCAGTATTTTCCAGATACACCTGTGCTAGCAGTAGCAGCATGGGCTGCTGGGGTCCTCTGAGGGCATGATGTCTAGTTTTCTGCAATTGCAGGCAACCATGCATTGAAAGTTAGGGCCAGTGTGGTTAGCTGAACTTGCCTGACTTATGCGACACATTATAAAGGCAAAGATTAGTATTTTTAGGCTAATCTAAATGCAGAAACAAAATAAGTTAATTGTCAGTTTTCTTAAGTTCACTGTGACATCTGTGAACCTTATGTAAATATCTACATTTAGATGGACTCCTGTCAGTAACGATGTCCAACAAAGTGTCCAACAAACTAGATCTGTTCCACCAGCACATTTTTGTGTCCCTTACTTCAATCTGAAATACTTGTTTAAATTTTAGTATGAAAACAACAGGAACTGAAGAGCCTGCCTAGGTATGTGACTGTAGTTTGGACTTTAAGAAAATGCACAGACCCTCAAACCAGCATCTGCTGTAAAACCTAGGACAGTTGAAGAAAGCAGAAAAATGTTTTTATCTTAAGCAATATCTCCAAAAACCACAGTACTCAGAGTGAAGGTACCAGAATATGGTACAGGCTTTCAGACATTTAGCACCAGCCAAGGCAACTTTAATTATTAAACCACATAATTGAAAATAAAGTACCCTGCCAATTCAGTAAAAGGATTCATCCCATTGTCTCTTCTAAATTTAGGGAGACAGAACATCTGCTATGGAAATGCACAAAAGTATCTGTTAATCTTAGTTGTGAGCCTTTATTCTGTTCTGCCTCTGTCTTATTTCAGTTCTGTTTTCCTCTTTTAGTTCACATTTTTCTCAATTCATCCCTTACTTTTTTGGAAAAGTGACTATCCTTAAACTTTTTTCTTTGTAAATCTGTTATCTCTACCATGCTTTACATTGTCTTTTCCTCCTCCCCTATTGCCTTGTAAATACATGTTGTCTTCCTGCTGTACATATCTCCTGGTACTTGGATTCTCATCTCTTCTACTTCTCTCCCTTGCATTTCTTTATTCAGTGATGGGTTCTTCCCTTCTCTCTCCTTCCTATCACTTTCCATCCTCCACATCAGATTCTTATGTTTGCAGTACTGGAATGTATCGGAAAGTATGTTTTCCTCTCTCCCCCATCCTTTTAGTTACAAAAATATGCACTTAAGAATTCAAATATGCTTCTAAAAATAGTAAAAGGATAAAATTGTTTGTTTCGGCTTTTCCAGTCTCTGCTGTATTAGAACTCCTGGGAGGAAAGCCCCATGAAGTCTACAACTAATTCAGTTGCAGGGAAAAATAGGAACAACCTCCCCCCCCCCCCCCCAAATATATATAGCCACAAAATATTTGTTTTTAAAAAATGCAAATCTCATATGGATGATCTAAGTGTAGCATATGTAATTCTAAGTGACATTTCACATCCTGCATCTTTTCACTTATGTGATTGGGTTTATTGTGTATGTCACAGTTCTCATGGATGGGATTAAAGACAACGTAACTTGATGTGAGATTAAAAGAAAATGATTTATCTAGGGAAAGTTTTAGAGAAGACAGGAGGAATGAATTCTGAAAACTGTGGTGAATAAGAAATTATTAGTGCAGGAAATGTCTGTCCAGGCTGGTAGTTGTGAAGTCTTGGCATTTCCCATTGTCCAATAGACTCTTCTTCCCCAGCAAGTGAATTAGCATTATTTTTCAAAGCTTTTGAATATTTCTGAAATTAAAACAAATGTACTGGGATTCTTTACATTTTGTACATAATATTGTTATTATTAAGCTGTAAATTACATCCAAATTTTCATCTGTAGATGTTTATGACAAGATTACAAAAAGCATCACTCATGATGCTCTAATACCATATAGCTGTATCTCAGGATATGGATTCCTGAAACTTTGTGCCCCAAATTTTATTGAACTAATTATTACCGTGCAGACAGCTTCTAAAAACAAACCTTCCCATCAGATAGTATGTTATATAAAATAACTTATCTAAAGAGCAAGTTTTAGTATTTTCTTCCTGAGAGAATAAATGTTACAGTTTTGTTTCCTTACCTACGATCCCCTAAAATACTGATCAGTCAGGTAGGTACTTTTACTGGCTGCCTGTAATAAGTATTTGGGGTAAATTACAGCCTTCCTCTGAGACTAGTAGCAATTAGATGTAATTAGGCAAAGTGCTGATAATCAGAAAGCTGCTAGTGCTAGCATAGGCCCTCGAATGGGCATTGCATTTACACATGCGTATTTGTGATGGATTACATTTAGCAAGTATTTGTGTTCTCTGATAATAAGGTCAGAAAATAGTGTCTTTGCCTTGTATTATCCTTCTGAATCTTTCACACTTTCTGCCTTATGTCTTCCTCTCTTCCATCTGAAACCTACTGCATCGTCCTAGTACTTGTTCTATAAGCAAGCACATTGACAAAGCAAGCACAGTTCTCTCAGTCTTTGCTTATTGGAATATGAGCCTATCCTCTAAAATAATTTGTAAGCCTTTGAAAACATTGACTTGAAAGCCTCATTGGGAGTTTAAATTACATTTAAATGTATTCAGTGTTTAAGCTCATGATGAGAAGATTTCTCCCAACAGTAGAAAATCACAGACTTTATCTGAATATAATTTAGCCATTTTTTCTACAACTATTTGCGTGATTTGTCATGGATTTTCTAGCACCTTGATACTGTCTCTGTGCTAGTGCCATTCCTCTGCTGCTTACCAGCAGCTCTCTGATGACAATCCCTCTTCCTTTTAATTAGTAGACACCTTCCTTAGCATACAATGACACGAACAATATGATTTGTTATTTCTTGGGGTTCCAGCTCACCAAACCACAGGAGAAGGCAGTACTTTATCAAACAGGAAAAAACATGTCCTTGCAGCAAATTGGCCTTTCTTGGGTGATTTCAGAACTCTTCATACTAAGGCTCATTTCAGAATCCCTTTTCGTCTGAGGACTTGTTTGCTATGTTTTGTTTGCCTAAATACTGGTCCCTGCCTTGCTTTGTTGGAAGCAGAATAGATTAGACAGCTGAGTCCCATCCTGTCCTTAATGGAATAATTCTTTGCAGATAAAAAAATAACACACACTAAACCATGTTTCTATCCATGTAAATGTTTGACTGTACCATCATGACTTACATCCCTTAGGAAAGCCAGGTGTCTAACTTACTTCAAGGTTTTGCCAAATCAGTGAATACAGTGTAGTTTGTTTCTTCAGTTAAGTGGTTTACAAGGTCAGTGTGATTGCAGATATGCCTGGCCATGCATTAGGAGAGTCATTTTACGAGAACACTGCTCTCACTAGATCCAAAAAAGCTCAAAACTCTCCTTTCCAAGAGATGTATCAGTATGCATTGTGTTCCTCATTAATAGGTCCAGGTTTACTTCAGTAGAAGAGAGTGGAAACCAGCAGAGCTGTGAGGTAACCTATTCAATGATAAAATACATAGGCAACTTCAGGCCAAGCTAATCAGCTGGAAGAATGGAAACATTTAAGCTTGACTACGTTGCAGATAGAAATTTATGGTCATAATAGTAATGAAAAGAAACTGTTTACAATGAAATGAGTAAACAAAGCTATTACAGTGAGAGTTAACAGTAGAGTAGATGACCAAAAATTCCCTACAGAAGAGTAATGTCATTAAGTTCCCCAGCAGACATTTTTCTTAAATAGTTAAAGCAGCAGACAGATGGTGTAGTAGTTAACACACACTTTTCTTAGCAGTAGAAAATATACGGAAACTATAGCTCCACTATCACAAGAGGAAGGGATGGCAGCAGACCACTTCTTGAGTACATCTTCTACTTCAGTTCTACTACAGATACTATTTAGGAAGGAATTTAGAGTCCAGATGCAAGTGATTAATTAATTTCTACAACATTATGAGAAAGATCATTATTATTTTAGTTTTAGTACTAGAAAATCTGTGTATGGGAAGGTTACGTGCCTTGCCCAAGGCCACATTGCAGGTTAGCGACAAAGGCAAGGAAGTAGACCAGAACTGTCTGCTCAGGCTCCTGTTCATATTTCATAAGGACAAGTTTCTTCTGATGGTGTTTCCTCATCTGGGAAACGTATGGAGATGTAGAGACCTGATCTCAGCATCATCAAACTTGATTGAGAGCCTGAGGTCCAATGAAAATATAAGCTCGCTTCTCCCAAGGAGTGTGTGAATGTTAAACGTGAATTAAATAGAGAACAGAAGGGGATGTAATAATGCTGCTATATACATCTCCAATGTGCCTGCATCTTCAATATTGAGTGCAGCTGTGTTTTCATCATTCAGAAAGGTTCAGAGATCGATGCCCACAGGGATCGATGACTAGAGGCTTGGAGCATCTTCCCTGCAAGGGATCACTAAATAAACTGGGATTCTTCAGCCTGGAAGAGACAGCTGCATAGTATTAGCAGTCTCTGGAAGTATAAACCTCTCTTCCAGTACAAGAACTTAAGACTAATAAAGCTGTTTGGACTGATACGGAAAATAAAAAGAGGAAAGTTCTAAACAGAGGTAATGCTCGAACTTACTAACGAGTCTCCCCTGAATGCAGGAGAAATCCCCTCAAAACTCCCCCAGGGTGACTTTTGTAAGCTGAACATTATTCTTGTTTTTTTTGAGGTGCACCAACTCTGCCTGTATTCTTTCCTTTTATGTCCTCCTGATAATAAACTAGACATGCTTGTCTGCTTGAAAAGGAGAGGAAAAAAAGTGTTTTTTTTTTTTTTTGTTTGTTTTTGTTTTTTAATCTTAAGTCACTTTCCAGTGGCTGGCTGAGTTCTTCCTTAATAATTAATGCCTGAAAGCATTTTATCCAGTATTTATTTAAATTGAAGTATCTTTGTTGTCCATTATTGTAAAGCTGCATTCTGTGAGCATGCATTACCACTGTCTGATATTGTATTACAGGTATTGACTTGAGGTTAGTAATAGGAATGTGCTGCAAGGACTCAGTCTGAACTAAAATCTTGTGGATGAGCCTCTGCTTGCTGTGTTTCAGCTTTGCATGCCATTAGGGTCTTCCACTGTAGTCAGCAGGGAGCTGTAGCACAGAAGCCGCAAACATCAGACAGATCTAATTCAATTTATTTATGTGTTTATTCAATCTGAGTCAAAACACAGAGCAGTAAGCCAACATTTTTCTTTGTTGCCTTGAAAAGCTTTTAATGCTATTTCAGCAACTAGTGTTGTACTCTGAGAAAATAAATCCTCTCACTTTATTATGCAGCTCAATGCAGCATACAATAGGTGCATAAGTTATTTGCTAAATGTTTTATGATTAAAATTATGTAAGTAATGAGCTTTTATATTTTGGCACGAGAGAGTAAAAGAACTGTGTGTACTACTTTGTAATGATGTACGAAGAAAGCTCTTCTGAGTCCTCTATAATGACATGGAACAACAGGAAAATGAATCTGGATTTTAATGTGTAAACTAATCCAGACAAATTGTGACAATGAGCTTTATTTTATATTTTTAGCTAAACTTTTCCAAGTCTCTTAGCCCAAAGATAAGATCTTAAATCTATAGTGAGGTAACTGAATAAATTAAGACGGATTTTCTCAAAGATGTCTTCTGTCAACTTCAGTGTCAGTCACAGGAACTAGTGGACTTTGCCAGAATACCACATAGTAAGCATTGCTCTGCCTGTAGTATGAAAACGGTGTTTGCAGACATGCTCATGAGAGTTATATGATGGTATAGCTTATATATTCTACGACCTATAAATGATTAGAAAGTGGAAGCAGGACTGTGCATGTGTAGTATATGTAGATATGTATTACATACATATTTACCATATGTATGTGTTATTTATATTTTATTTGGCCTTTACTGCCTAATTTCTTGGAATTCTTCGTAAATGACTGAAATTTGCAAGTAAGTCCGGTCTCCTGGAAAATCCCAAGTATCCTGTTTCCTTTTAGAAGGAGTCAGTCTGTCATGATGGCTCTGTAGAGGTATTTCTCTCTGCTCCCTTCCAGAAAAATCTGGAAGAAGTTTCCTAGCTAAAACTTGCTAATTTTGAACCATTTTGAATTTTTGAGGAAGGCTGGCTTTCATCCCCCAGGTATGTGGTGATATAACCATAAGTAGTTTGGTGATGATGTCAGTTATCCTCTTCCCCTTCATTTTTACTTTATTTTATAGCTTATAAATAGCACATCCTGTTCTTCCTAGGGTGGAATCTTAGACAGATGTTAATATTATAAACTAAGATGTGATTAATTTTGCAAAACACTGTGGTTTCATAATGAATCAAGACCATAGATAAAATAAACTGCAGTGAGTAGCATTTCCATGATATGTTGTGTGTGGACATCACATGCGCTGCAGTTTCATGAGACTAAAATGGCATATGGCATTGTTGTATATATATCTTCAGGGCCTGTATTGCTTACCATGGCACTGCTAAGGAGATGTGTAGATTATTGGTTAAGAATCAGCTTCTCCACTCACAACCCAGTCATCGAAAGAGTAAGTCTAAAAAGTTAATACAAATGCAAAAATACTAATACAAATGAAAAAAAAAAAGATTCTAATGTCAGCATAGGTTTTAAATCCTGTAAATTAGACCCTGTGCATACAGGCTGATGAGAACAACGCAGAGCTCCTCAGCTGTATGTGATGCAGCCTTCAGGTTGAGAACAAGCTACCAAACTGGGGCAAGAGGATGGAAGATTATTAAATTTAAAAAATGAGTTAAATTAAAAGATAAGTGATTTGAGTCAGGGTTTTTTTGGAGAAAGTATGGCCTACATGTAAAATCAGGGATCGAGTTAAGGGGAGGGAAACCAAACAGTTTTGCAGCAAGCCCCTGGGGTCTCCTGCAGCACCAAAAGGCAGGATCTATGCAGCTGGGGCTGTGCGCACGTCCCAGTGCATCAGCTCCTGGAGCAATACTGCTCTTCCCTCAGCAAATGTCCCACAGAGGATCTCTCCATCCCTTCTCCTCTGCCACCTGCCTATACCCCAGCTGACAGCAGCGCCCAGCCACCTGCCATCAGGCCAGCCTTGTCCACTGTTCTAAAAGTGATACAGTTCCGTTTCACTGTTTGTAGCAGAATTTGACTCAAGTGCAATGTGTGGCACTGTAGGAAATGAATGTAAATGTTTCTTATGCAAATTGATGGAGGTTTTAGTTTAATAATGAGTTGCTAATCATCTTGTCTAGAGCAGCTGATGGACAGCTCTTAGTTCTTCTCAGAATCATTAGAGACTTCATAAAAAGTTATACCATCTATTTTTTCAGCATTTTTCTCGTCCACTCAATAATCATTCGAAGTACACCTTTGTGTTTCTTTCATGTGCCGCAAACTTTAGATAAATCAGCTTTCTCTTACATCAATCAGGTCTGCAGTGATTTGAAATAATGATTTAAGTTGTTATTCTAAGTCGGGACACAGTGTGCCTTCAGTATGAAGCATTGCACTGTATCCAAACAGGATTATTCTAGAAGAAGCAGAGCATGGTAAGAAAATGAAAACTATATTGCAACTTGTTCATTACTTTGATACAAATACAGGCAACAACCATTAGGATGCATTTTTTAAAATCTCAGGTTGTTTGATAAGGCAGCTAAACTTGAGAACACAGTCTTTCTCATAACCTCTGCTCCCTCCTATCCAAATGCAAAAGCAGGAACAGCCTGCTTCTTGAAATGGTCAGTGCAATGGTGGAGGGCCAGTGGCGTGGCGTGGTGCCAGCATCGATGACCATGCAGTAGCGGATTGACTGAGAAGTCTGCCCTTTGTCCCCAACCAGCTGGGATCTCAGAGCGGCACTTCTGTGCTCTGGAGAGCTGTGTACAAGGTCTTTGTAAGCCTGCTGAGGAAAAGGGGTTGCCAGCCAAAAAGGCTTCACTGTGTGCAGAGTATGGTAACATGCCATTCTGAATAATGCATATTCCAAACACAGATACGGTAGTGCTTTGTCATCTGTGACAATGCATGGTGTATCTCCAGGTACTTAGCTGAGCTGCCTGGGACCTCCTATTAAAATCTGTTAACAAGATGCCCAGGTTAAAAATATCTGTTACTGTTTAACCACAGTGTTTCCTTTTGAACTTTTTAACTAGTGATGATCAGTAGTCACTTAAAAATATTTGTGTCACTGATGACATCTGATGGATGTATTTAGATTTGTGTCAGCAAATCGGTAAATCAGATGCTGCAAATAAAACCTTGAGCAAGGCAAGGAAATAATAAAACCTGTAGGGGGACAGCAACATTTGCAGGGTTATCAAGAGCAAAGCTGTGAGAAAAGTGTATGCTCATAGAAATGAAGTATTGAAAATATTTTTAGGTTGGAAGAAGCCTTCATGTTCAAGGGCCAAATTGAGAATTAGAGGATTTCAGGGCTCCTTTCCACATAAAAGGTTCAATTTTCAGTTAATCCATCTGCTGAAAAACATGAAATCTACCAAAATTATCTATAAATAAGGCAGATCTTCTTAAATCTATATGCCTGGCAAAATTTTCCAGAAGGTGGGAGAGAAATCAACAATGGCAGAGCATTTTTATTTCTGTCTCTGCCATCCAGCCACAGGTGGGGACCAGAGGTTGTGCAGGACTGGCTATGCTTCACAAAGGGAAAGCTCAGGTTCTGAAAGCTGGGGGTCAGTGATGGGTCTGTGACGAAAGCTAGGTGGGTTCCTCCTGGGACACGGGGGCATCATGCTATCCATCCTTGATGCTGAGCCTTTCAGGAGATGAAGGGGACATTTCTTTGCAAATACTTTGAAGTGGGAATCGGTGCGGAGATACTGTGTAAGCCACAGTTGCTGGCAAAGCTTCAACTGAAATTTTGCTCACTAAAACTTAAGCAGAGAGGAATAAAAGGTGGCTGTAAAAGTGCCTTTTGCCTCTTGTGATTCTTGGGGATGGATGCTGGGGGTTGTTTCATCCCTTGATGTGTCCTTCAGTGTCCTTCAGGGTATTTTCATTTTTCCTGGTTTATTACAGCCCCAGCAGGATTGCTCTGCTGAGCAGAAACCACTGGTGCCATAGAACACACCTGCTTGTGGGAATGGCTTATGCACAGAAAGGAGGCCCATGTGGAATAGGAGTTACACACAGTTGGGAGGACACTGGAAAAGTGACAAAGCTGAATCTATATCTGGCTGCTTGTCATCTTCTTCAGAGCTGTTAGTCATCAGGCTTCAGCATCCTCTGTGCCACCAAACAAAACCGGACAGTGAAACAAAAAACATTTTCCCTCTCATCCCTGGAAGTATTTCAAACCAGATCTCAAACTGTTTACCCAAGTTTGCCAGCACATCCTTATGTGCATGCAAGAGCTGGATGCAAGCATCCCATCTGAGCTCTAAAGTCACATGGTAGCGTGATTGGGAGATAAGAATACACAAGCTTTTACAATTATTGAATTAGGAATAGCAAAACTTTCCAAAACATGTATTTTTTCAATGCATCTCATCCTACCATCTGTTTTTCCCTGCAGTTCTCCCTGTCCCCAGCAGCTGTGACCTAGAGCAACAGGTACATGAAACTTCATGAGAACTGTCTGCTAATGTCACCATACTGACCTGAAACCTTTGCCCTCCCATCATTTCTCTTTCTCATCTCTGCTTGCTTATAATTGCAGTTGCAAGTCCAGTCCTTTCCAGAGCCTCTGATACCTGCCACATTCTGGTGGCGAGCAGTTCAGGTGTTACCTCACTTCTTCAGTGCCTTTCTTCAGGTAAAGGTGCGTATTTTAATCCCTCCTCTATTTCCTGGCAAGTGTCTGAACATCCAGAGTGACACCATGGTCATCATCATCAATTCTTGGCCACCAGAACAGATGGGTTTATTTTTGCTTTTCTGGCTTCAGTGATGGGAGGCTGGGCTCAGTCCTGGACTCCTGAATGGCACGGTGCCTGTACTCCTTGCCTGCCAGCAGAAGCCTTGGCTCTCCTCTTTCTTGTTGGCTCTAATGGGATCTCTGGGTCCTCTCCTTCCCACCATATGAGTGAGGCAGCAAGGTGACAGTTAAGTACTGGAACAGCAGATAAAAGGCTGTGGCTATATTTATGGAGTGCTATAGATAAGTAACCCACTCTGCTGTCAGCATCTAGAGAAACAGCGAATAAAGTATACATACGCCTTGCTTTGATCTGATGGAATCTCCAGAGGACATTTACTTCAGTGGCATTCCCAGTGCAGCTGTAGCTGAGTTTTTCAGTGGAAAATGTACAATTTTCATGCCTTATGCATGGCTTTAAAAATATCACTATGGCTGACTTTTGTATGCTGGACAATTCCGTGGTCTGAAAGCTGTTTTTCCAAAGTGTTATTAAAATCATCTTAACCATTTTTGTTGGAATGGGAAAAATTAATAGTTATTTTGTGGTTTCATACACAACATTAAAACAACAGTCTGGTTTTCATTTAAACCAATAAAAGTACGGAAATTCAAAATGAAAGCTCTGTTCATGTCCTTAGATCAACTTGTTGTCCTTGTTAAAACATAAAAAGAATGAAACAAGCAAGAAACATCAGTCTTACAACCAGTTCAGGTTTTTTGTTGTTTGATTTCAAACTTGACATCACTTTGTTGCCTGTCTTCTCAAGCTATGTAAAGTTCCTCTTCCCTGTAAATTTGCAATAGTTTAGAATCCAGTGAACTACAGGCATTATTTTTTTAAACTAAGCAATAATTAAGTGAATTGGTTAGCAAACATACATCAGCAAATTAATTAATAAGTTTTTAAATTTTGTGTTATAAAACTGCATGCTTTGGACAATGTGTCTTTGGCAAGGAGGTACTGGGGAATTCCCTGCAGATATCTCCCCCGCCCCAAAGGGGTCCCAGAGAGGCTGTGACCAGACCCTGCTCCCAGGGACGCAGCGAGAGCACCGGAGGCACTGGCACACCCCTGGCAGCCTGGGAGTTGCCTCAGGCCAGAGCTCAGCTGTGACTCCGTGCACATTTAGACACGGTGCACCTGAATGTGCACAATGCAGATTGATAGTGGCCAGGACTGCAAAAGCTTGTTTGTGGAAGTGGAGAGAGGAAAGAGGTGTAGTGTGCTTCTTGTGTGAGGTAGAGGGTGGGTGGGTAAAGTTGCAGCACCGCCCTTTTGTTTCCATCCCATTTCTTGGGACTGGTTCCCTTCAGTCTCCGGCTTATCTGTGGATTCAGGCACCACCACACTGAGCGTCAAACAACTTGTCCTGGTCAGCCTGTCCCATAGAGCAGAACTGAGTCTGAAGAACTCAGCCTGTGGTTCATTTTTGTCCATGACTGGTGAGTAGCTACCACTGTCCCTGAAAGCCTATGAACTGTTCTATCACCCCATGACTTTGAAAAGTGACTTCTTCCAAAACCTGTTCATTTCCTTGCTGTGAACAAGCCATCCTAGCTGTTCACAGCCCTGTGGTCTAAGTCACTGCTCCATGACTGGTTGGTGCCCGCACTCTCAAAACTACCTGCCCTCCCTCTTCTTCCCTCTGTAGGGAGCTTGCTCAGCTGGGTTTGTTACCTTCCTTCATCTGCTTACACCAGCATTCCCCTGCCAAGTTCCACATGCACATATGTACTTAAGGTCAATGGAATTGTTCCTTATCTTTCATGACTGCACTGGTGTTCAGCATCCATCCCCAGGGACCTTCTGCAACTTCATAGCCTGTGAAGACAGGTCCATAAAGTGGCACTGAATCTTAAATGAGTTACTTAGAGTCAACTGGCTGGCCAAGCTTTGGCAATGCTTAGGTTGTGGAGGTTGTGTTGTACCTGCTGTAGTGCTCCATGTGACAAACCCTGGACAAGCAAATTTTAGCCCGCAGGTATGTTCCTATGCAGCAGCGAAGATGTGCTGCTGACCAGGGGTGGGATATGGATTGAAGCAGCTCTCAGCTCCTGCTGGGCCATGCAGCCCCCAGTTCACATCTCAGATGTGTTCTCACAGTGCAAAGGTTTCTCTTTGCTGAATTTTGCTATGAGAATTTGCTTCTCAGGTTGAAGGAGGTTTTGTTTATTTTCTTCCCACAAGGAAAAATAAGTTACTAAAGTAACCTGGCCAAAGAGCAATGCTTTTGGTGGGATATTACAGCTTTGTATTTATTTGCTCATTTATAGGACTTCTATATTCTTCTGAAGCACAGCAAGAATACGTAATGCATTGTGACTACTTACAGGTTGGACTAGGTGATCTTAGAGGTCTTTTCCAACCTAAATGATTATATGATTCTATGATTCTGTTTATTATAGCTTAAAGAAACGGGCCTGGTGGTGATGGACTCCTCAAAACCTAGCTGTGCAGAGTCCTTACCTGAAAAAAAAAAAAAAAAAAAAAAAAAAAGAGACATCCGAGTACATCTTGGGCAGACAGAAAGGCTGAATGCTGAGCAAACAGTGGCAGGCTGAAAGAGGATGCCACTCAACAATGCAGAGGGAAGTAGACATCAAAACACAGAGTTTGGTGGAAGGATTATGGGCCCTTCCCTTATTTCATTGCCTCCATGCCCAACAGCCAGAGGGGCTCTGCTGGGCCACTGAGTTCAGCCATGCCCTTGCAGCCCTCACTTCTGAACTTACAATTGGACAGAAATGACTAACACATGTCCCAAGCACTTGACTGTGCCTTCCGTTGTGCATTGTGTGTTTAGCTGCTGCCCTGTTCCCTGTCTGGGCTCTTGTGATACACCAGGAGGAACTGGGACAAACCACTGCTGAATTTGATAACGTTGCTGTTCGGACTTGGCAATGAAGAGCCCCCCCAGACAGTTCCTGGATGCTGGCACCAAATGCCTGTACTGCTGAAAACGCAGCTTGAGGGGGGAGTTAGCACAGGCCAGGGAACATTTCCACTAGGGCATATTCAAGGCCCTGCCACGCTGGCATCCTTTTCTCTGGAACAGTTCTCCAGCAAGCCCTATATCCATGTGTAATCCCCTCCTCATTGCAGGCTGTGCCAAACACAGAAAAATCCATTCCTGGGAGCTGCAGGAGCTGAAAGAAAGCTGTGGAAGAGGGGAAGGATGGAAGAGGAAGGAGATGACAGCCTGTGGGAGACTTACAGCACTAAGGAAGCCTGGCACCCAGCAGCCAAGGGCTGCAAGCACAAAGCTGCTAGTGTCCGGTGGAATGTAAAAGCTTTAAACAGCGTAAAAAGCTGGAATGGGAGCCGGTGCTCTGCTGCAGCCCAGGGTGGCTGCTCTGCCAGGCTGCACTGGAGGTTTGGCATGGAGTCCCTGCACAGCCAGGAGGTGTCAGTATGCTGGGTCCTAGGGGAGCAGCTGGCCTGGAGGAAGGCAGAATGCACTGTTGAAGGGCAGGTTGCATACAGGGCTTTCAGCGCTGACGATCCAGGCAGCATGTGCAGATAGGATCCCCAACTATGGCACCATGGTTCCTCAACTAGGACAAGATCAAGGTCAAGTGAGAAGAAATGTTTCTGAAGAGCAGCTCTTGCAACAGCCACTTTCTTGTTCTTTCTGGAGTGTATTGTATGGGGTCATTCTTCCTTGGACAGTGTTTGTGTGTTTGTGTATGCTGCAGAAGCCTGTTCAAGGCAGTTCCTGAGGTCCATGAGGAGGAATGGTGTAGTGGGAGGTGTCCCTGCCCATGGCAGAGGGTTTGGCATTACATGATCTTTAAGGTCCCTCACAACCCAAACTATTTGGTGATTACATGATTCTGTGAATGGATCCTCCTCGGAAAAATCTAAGTCCGGGAGCAGATGTCTCCACACCTTCTCAGAGGGGGCATTGAATCAGGGAAGGAAAAGTGGTTTCTTCAAAGCCCATTTTGCTCAGCTAGTCTTGTCTCCTAGGGCAGGCCTGTCTTCTGGCTTCCTCTGGCAACTCTACCACCTATTTCTCCCCCTTTCCCCTCCCCAGCTTTCATGGGTGGATCATTGCTTTTATCTGCCCCCCATGTTTCTCTGTCTCCTAAAGTATTTATGTTAAAATTTATGAAATGAGAAGTCTGCAGGTTTTGGGGTGTTATTTCAAGGTTTATTTCAGAAGGGATTTGGGATGACATCTGACTTCCAATCCTCTGGCGTGCTGGTGATTAGGTAAAGCCTGTGTGGGTGCAGAGCTGCTGATGGGGTGGAGAAGACCAGCCAGGAACCTGAGTTAGGATAAGCAGCAATCTGACATAAGGTCACATCAAGAGAGAGAGCAGAAAGCTACCTCTTCAGTTAGTCATCTTCATGATGTGGAGAGGAATGGAGTGGAGGCATTACAGAAAAAAAATAACAGCTAGATAAACACAGGGAGGGAACATATAACCCCATGGTCCCACATGACATCCTCATCTCCAAATTGGAGAGAGATGGATTTGATGGGTGGACCATTCAGTGGATAAGGAGTTGGCTTGAAGGTCACACCCAGAGAGTGGTGGTCAATGGCTCCATGTCCAGGTGGAGGCCAGTGACAAGTGTTGTCTCCCAGGGGTCTGTTCTGGGACCCGTGCTGTTTAATATCTGTATCAATGACATAGACAAGGGAATCAAGTGCACCCTCAGCAAGTTTGCAGATGACACCCAGCTGAGTGGTGCAGTCGATACAACAGAAGGAAGGGATGCCATCCAAAGGGACCTGATCAAGCTTGAGAAGTGGGCCCACATGAACTGAATGAGGTTCAACAAGTCCAAGTGCAAGGTGCTGCACATGGGTCGGGGCAATCCCAGATGGGAGGACAGACTGGGAGAAGAACTCACTGAGAGCATCTCTGTAGAGGAAGAGTTGGGAGTTTTAGAGGACAAAAAGCTTGACATGAGCCAGCAGTGCATGCTTGCAGCCCAAAGGCCAACTGCATCCTGGGCTGCGTCACCAGAGGAGTGGCCAGTAGGGAAGGGAGGTGATTGTCCCCCTCTGCTCTGCCCTCATGACGTCCCACCTGGAGTCCTGCATCCACGTCTGGGGCCCCCAGCACAAGAAGGATGTGGATCCAGAGGAGGACCACGAAGATGATCAGAGGGCTGGAGCACCTCTCCTACAAAGAAAGGCTGAGAGAGCTGGGGCTGTTCAGCCAGAAGAGAAGGCTGCGGGGTGACCTCATTGCAGCTTTTCAATACTTAAAGGAGGCTTATAAAAAAGGTGGAGAGCAACTGTTTGCTCAGGCAGATAATGACAGGACAAGGGGGAATGGTTTTAAACTAAAAGAGGGGAGATTTAGATTAGAGGTTGGGAGGAAATTCTTCCCTCAGAGGGTGGTGAGGCACTGGAACAGGTTGCCGGGAGAGGTTGTGGATGCCCCATCCCTGTAGGTGTTTTAGGCCAAGTTAGATGAGGCCCTGAGCAACCTGGTCTAGTGGGTGGCGTCTCTGCCTATGGCAGGGGTTTGGAACCAGATGGTCTCTGAGGGCCCTTTCAACCCGAGCCATTCCATGACTCTGTGACTATGACTCTATGATTCTATGATTCTTAGATGTGCTCTGTTCAAGTGTCTGTGCCAGTAAACTTAAAGCTGGGATGTGGCCTTCCCAGTTGGAGATGGCTGCACCCTTGAGTTTTCTATCAGGTACTGGAGAACAGTCTCTTTACATTTACTAGTATAAACACAGCCCCTGCATGTTAAAACAGCAGCCAGACCCCTGCCATGTTTTCTACAGTATTAAAGAGAGTCCAGACCCAGACAGCCTTGATGCTACTTGAGAAGCGAGCACACCAGTAGCAATGGGAATGGACCTTGATGCAGACCAGTGGTGTGTAGGCTTTAAATTCAGTGGCAGTTGTTGCAAGGACTTCTCAATGTGAATGAATGTATTCTCAGATGTGTATCCCACAGGAAAATACTATGCCAGCATTGCTGGACGCCTGCCCCTGGCAGGCATGGCATGACTCTGTATTATGGCTCCAAATGCAGAGGCTTGATTTATGGCGGTTGTTCCTAGAGTCTCACCTTGGCACAGCAGGAAGTATCAGTTTTGAGCAGCAGAATTAGTCATGACAGCAAGGTCAGTCATGCCAATATTTTTCTTCGATGCATGTCAGTTGTCACACGGAGGTGCCTGTGGCTTGGACAAGATATGCAGTTACACCAGGTTCCAGCTGGAAGCTCCAGGGTGGGGGTCTCCAGGCCAACCTTCTCCCAGCATGGCCACCCTTGCACCTCCAGCTGGTTGCTCAAGGTTCTGGCAAGTTGCAGCAGTACCCAAGGATGGAGTCCCCCTGGAGGACCATGTTAGTTACCCAGCATGGGACTTCAGAATCATAGAATCATTTAGGTTGGAAAAGACCTCTAAGATCATCAAGTCCAACTGTTAACCTAGCACTGTTGAGTCTACCACTAAACCATGTCCCTAAGCTCCACATCTACATGTCTTTTGAATATCTCCAGGAATGGTGACTCAAATGCTTCCCTGAGCAGCCTCCTTTTCTCCAGGTGTGGTGGTTTTACCTTGCTAGGCAATTGAACTCCACCACAACCACTTTCTCACTCCCCCTCCTCAGAAAAGGAGGGGAAGAAGAAAAGGAAAGAAACAACTCACAGGTTGAGATAAGAATAATTTAATTAAGGGAAAAATAATTATTAAGAGAACATTATTACTAATTAAATAATTTAACTAATGGGAAAGCGGAAACAGGAAAAAAAAAAAAAAAGAATAAAGCAAAGGCCATGTGGAAGCACAGAGGAAAGAAAATACTCTCTACTTCCCACCAATGAGTGATGCTTGACCACGTCCTTGAAGCAGGGCCTCAAAGCCTGTAGCCATTGTTCGGGAGTACATATGTTTTCACAAGAGCCCTGATCACAACAACAGGGCTGATCCCTGATGCATTCCATATGTGGTCTGCTGCCTGTCAGAAGTGCACCAGTGGATATAGCCATCAGCTGTTAATTTCATCATACAACACATTCATCATGTCAGGCTTGGCTAAATTTCACATCAAATTAAGCACCTTGATTGGTGTTCTTTTGCTTCTCAATATTGAATTTCTAAACAAGCTGATAGGGTTTGTAGTTTCATATATGAGTATGAGACACCCATGATGTTGTCCTTGCCTCTGCTACTCCAGCTCTCAGATGCTTTGGCCATCCATGTTGTAGTACAAAGAGAGATGTGGTACCTAACTCCACGATTGGCCAAACTGATGTGTTCTTTTTCAGCATGAAATAAGAGAGTATTTGAATGCACAGTGGGGCTAAAACTACTTTGGGCAGTGTTTTATGGAGATTAGAAAATTGAGGCAAAAAGCATATCTTACTGTAATTAGAAGATAGGAGAGTTAATCACATGAAGAAATGGATTCATAATTGCTCTGAAATTTTCTTAACTACCTTAAGATGCTTTCAGCTGAAGTAACTGGACTTTGCTTTGGACCCTTTGTGAGGTCTTCTGCTTTCTGAGAGTTTCTCAGGTTGTCTCCACGGATAGATACTGTGTTAAATATATATATATATTTAGGATAAATTCTTCACTTGTTTTCAATCACTAATATGCTAATAGTCTGTATATTTCACTATAACCCAAGAATATAGTGCTAAAGTGCTATGCTGTGGAGATTTTTTCATCAATTTGAATTGCAACATAGAAATTGCAGGGTGACTATTTTTCCCAGAAATTCAAGAGTTCCTTTGTTCTGTTCAGCCTGGAAAAGAGGAGGCTGAGGGGAGACCTCATCACAGCCTACAGCTTCCTCATAAGGGGGAGTGGAGGGGAAGGCGTTGATCTATTCTCCTTAGTCACCAGTGATAGGACCTGTGGGAATGGTGTCAGGCTGAGGCAGGGGAGGTTTAGGCTGGACATCAGAAGAGGTTCTTCACTGAGAGGGTGGTCACGCTCTGGAACAGGCTCCCCAGGGAAGTAATCACTGCACCAAGCCTGTCAGAGTTTAAGAAGTGTTTGGACTGTGCTCTTAGTCACATGGTCTGAATTTTTGGGTAGACCTGTGCCAGGAGCTGGACTCGATCTTCATGGATCCCTTCCAACTCGGGATATTCTATGATTCTATGATTTTTTAGATATGTGAAATCATACAATCATTCACTTTATGTTGTAGGGGCAAACTGTGACCTCTTATTTCCACCAAGAAATATTTTTCCGCCTTTTGAGGAAAGATTTGAGAAGAAGTCACCTATCATCAAAGTTTCTAATCAGAGGTGACTAATGGAGAGATTCCACCAACTAACAAACCAACCACCAACAGATGGGGGAGGGTTGCACGTGAAGGGCCTACGTTACATAATGTGCCATTAAAAATTCATGAAGAGGTGTCCCAGAAAAAGTATTGCAAAACACTAGGCTTAGTATTAGATTCTTTGTTTTAGCAGCCTGGACATTTTCAGGAAGGAGTAAGCTTAACCATAGGATTCATACATTTAATGTTCTGAGAGAAAAGGAATTGTCTGATTTTTTTTTTTCCTTTTTTTCCACAGTAATTAATGAAAGGCAAAAGCAGCAACTGAAAGCTACAAGCTACTCCTCCCGCTACGCTCTGGGACTTTTTTATGAAGCTGGTGTGTGTATTGATGTCCCCTGGGCTGCAAAGTACATCACCGATAATCCCTGCATACGCTTCATCTCCATTGATAATAAGAAACGCAATATAGGTCAGTGCTCCCATTATTTCCCTTAAACACAGTGACAATAGAGGGTGTAGATCATGAAAAATGTTGTTTAATTGAGTGTTGCTATTCTGAACAGAGCAAGTATTTAACTCCAAGCTGCAGTGGATAGCAACTAATGTCACATTTGGCCTGTAATAAAATACAAAATGAAAAGGGGAAGGTCCTCAGAAAATCACCACCCAGTACATGGTTTACGTTACTGCATTTATGAAACCAGTGTCAGGGGATTCAAAACATCAAAATGTTGCTATTCCAAGAAAGAACTGGAGTTCCTTTGTTTAAACATTGATTCACACACATGCCAATTTATCTCCCATCATCCATTACTTTACAACTCCTGTTCTCTCCACTAAGCATGTTTGGAAGTAGTAACAAGTTATATAATTGAGGCTGTTCGGTCTAATTCAGAGTTAGCTAGTTTGCTTTTATAATGACGGAAAATCCTTGAAATGGCTGCATGTTGTACAGCTGTTCAGTAAAGCTTGGAGAACATCCCACAACTCAGACACTTCTCATCTGTTTTTGGAAGATGGCAGTGAAATACCTATATGTTTTATTTATTAAATGTATTTCATATACTAAACAGTCTGTTGGCATAGAGTATCTCAGGAATATCTGTTAGCATTTGATTTTAATCAACTAAGTTAGGAACTTAAAATTCTTCCCAATACTATTACTTGCTCACATTGTGATGGTTACCAAGTTTAGCCACGTAAGTGAAGTGGGGGTGAAAATCTCTGGGCACCTTTCCCAGGGCTGCACCTCCACTGGGGAAAGAGGTGTTTCTTCATGTGCAGTCTGAACTTCCCGAGGGTCAGCCTGTGGGTATTGCAGCTTGTGTTGAATGCCCCTACCAGTCAGAATTGCAGTGATTTGGGTTGGAAGGGTCCACTGGAGATTGTCTGGTCCTACCTCCCCTCAAGGTTTGAAGTTAGATCCAACTGCAAAGTTAGATTGTGTTGCTCAAGGCCCTGGCCTTTAAATATCTTCAGGGATGGAGATGTAGCGAGGCTGCAGTACTACTACTGCAAAGGCACACTGATGACTTCTGAACCATATGAACAAGTCCTTGTCTGCAGAGCTGCTTTCTCTTCCCTTAGTCTCAGCACGTAGTGTTGCATGGGCCAGCCGCCTTTCAGTTGCAGGGCTTCACATTTTCCTTTGTTAAACTTCATGCTCCACTGTAGGGTCCCTCCACTGGATGCAGTCCTTCCTGAACTGTTCCAGGATGGGTTTGTACCACAGGGTACAACCCGTCAGGGCAGGACTGCTCCAGCATGGGTCCCCCATGGGATGCAGCTCTGGCCACGAACCTGCTCCACTGTGGGCTCCCTCACAGGCTGCAGCGTGGAGATCTGCTCCACCATGGGACCCATGGGCTGCGGGAGGACAGCCTGCTCCACCAGGGTCCTCTCCACAGGCCGCAGGGGAACTGCTGCTGCATGCTTGAAGCATCTGCCATCTTTCAGCACTGATGTTGGTGTCTGCAGCGCTGTTTCTCTCACATTTTCTCACTCCTCCCTCCCAGCACTGTGCTATTGCACAATGTTTTTAAGCCTTAAATCTGCTCTCCCAGAGGCACAGCCAACATCACTCAGTGGCGCAGCTCTGGCCAGTGATGGGTCCATTTTGAAGATAGGTAGAGCTGGTTCTTCTCTAACACGGAGATCTCCTTGTCTATTCTCACAAAGTCCAACCCTGCAGCCCTCCTGCTACCAAACCCTCCCCACATAAACCCAATGCAGCTGCTCTTAGATCCCTTGCTCCCTCAGCCTCCCCCAGCCAGGTCCAACAAGCCCAGCTCCCTTCATTTCTCCTTCTAGACTGTGTGCTCCAGCTTGGGAGCTCTTCACATTTTATTTTATTTGTTTTATTTTATTTTATTTTATTTTATTTTATTTTATTTTATTTTATT